>NC_139515.1:23773114-23958114 GCF_947247035.1 Vipera ursinii
TTTTCTCCCTCCCTCCCTCCCTCCCTCCCTCCCTCCCTCCCTCCCTCTCTCTCTCTCTCTCTCTCTCTCTCTCTCTCTCTCTCTCTCTCTCAGAAAGATGGCTGTTGTACAGTGAGGCTTTGTATTTACTGCCTCCACATGGAACAGAAGTGTTAGCCCATATACATTTGACAGTTTTGTGAAAAAATTAAAACTTTATGTATAATTAGTTATTGATATTTTAATAAATCAACGTTATTAAATCTATTAATAAAGATCAATAAGTGTAGCTGTTTCACTGAGGACTCAAACTAAAGCATCAGAAGGGCCTACCTAATCCACTATAATTTGTTTTGGGACTGATCCAATCTAACCTATTGTACTGAACTGAGAAGTTTTATTAAAATAAAAGTTTGATGTGCCACTAATTAATTTGGGGAAAAACATAAGGATTTATAATTCCCTGGTTTTCAATGGAATAGGATCTGCTGGATAATAAGCATTACAAGATAACAAAGCATGTCAAACTTCACTATGCAAAGAACTTGGAGTGAATGTTCATCAAAAGTCTAATCATCTTACAGTGGAGTAGGCTAGCTTTTAGACCATAATTCATTAAAAATAAGCAAGGTCGTGGAACTAGTAAACTAAGGATTCCGTCTACTGTCAGGACCCACCTCAATCCACATCTTAGGAAATAAGAACTCTTGGATGCAAGTTTAGTCCAAAAGGAAAATGTTTACTAGGAAGGAATCGATTGTGGGAATACAAGACGGAATCTGAGAAAAGTTACATTTCAATCCTATATAAACCATTCCCATTCCAGTCCCTCCCCTCATCCATTTGGTCAGGCTGTCGTCAGTTGCTAGGTGTCAGGTCCTTCCATGGGAAAGGGAACTCTCCTTGGTTTTATGGTTATTGCTTCCCTTTTCAGTTGTAAATGAAGACATGAAGTCTGTCCCCCTCCCTTCCCCCGTTAAAACATCCCCTGTTGTTTGAAAATCGCTTTAGTAACCATCCTCTCCCCCCCCCTCGGAGAGATGGCAGAATCCCCAGTAATAGCACGTTGTTCTACCTATACAATTATGAAATGTGATATAAATGGATTCTGACACTAAGGAGGAAGTTTTTAAGTCCCTTAAAGTCCAGCGTATTGACACTCCTTTGGGCCCATCAATTAAGCAATGCCATTTAGCTGTTGCTGTGTTCCAACCACACCCACCCACCCATTCACTCTCTCTCTCACACACAAGACGAACATTTCCCTGGAGATTCATATTGCTGGTTTCAAGTGTTTTTTGGGGTTTTTTTAAACTAATTTTCTCCTCTAGGCCTTGGACTTGGATGGTCTTTTTAATTTAGAAGAGGATGCACAAAGATAGTCTGCTTCCTTTAATGGTTGCATTATGTATTTGTGTTCCTTTAACTTTGTCAAGCCCCCCCCCCAAAATCATTTTGGAATTAAATGGTGTGGTAATATAATATGATGCAGTACATGAATGAAAAAATAAAGGACCTTACAAAAATATTCTGAAAATAGCAAAATGTTGGTGCTTTTCACTTTGTGACTGTATATCTCTTCATAAACAGTACTTCTGGATAAAAGAAAGCAGCTTGATTGCTAAGACAAATCTGGGTGTTCAAGCTTCCTCTCTTCTCTCATGTTTTCCATAAATGAAAAACAAAAGCTTTTGTTATTGTTCTTCCTCTTGTCACTATTTGCCATTTCTTCAGATCAACAGATTATGCCAAAGATTTATCAGTATTAAGAAGACTAAGAACAGAGTGGGTTAAGGTTCATCTGTTTTTCTTTGATGAAAATATATGTCAACTCTAGCCTCTTTTGGGAGCTGGATGTTTTTTTTTAAAAAAACTGATGTATTCCCTGTTGCTGATGATTATATTTAGATACACATTAATTACTTTTACATATATATAAAGATGGCACTATTTACATAAATGTTGCGCCTAATGCATACACTCCCATTAATCAACAAAGCTAAAATTACTATGTTTTATTTTCACTGATGTCGAGGATAATTAGCCATCCATGTGATGGCATCTATTGAATATTTCATGTACCAAGTTTAATTTTTTATGCCTATGACTTTAAGTGGAAAGATACTCAACAATTTTAAAATGCTTTCTCCATTACAGGACTTTCGGACTAAAATTTCAGTCAGAATTGGATTAATGTATTTTGGTTCATAAAAACATATTAACACAGTGTTTTACTTTTATACATTTGACATAGCCATCTATATTAGACTTAGAGATAAGAATTAGTAGACATTTCTTGCATTCTTTTTTGTTGGAGACTTTATTTATATACACCTGAAAATGTATAAAAAGGTAAAGGTAAAGGTTCCCCCGCACACGCGTGCTAGTCGTTTCCGACTCTAGGGGCCGGTGCTCATCTCCGTTTCAAAGCCGAAGAGCCAGCGCTTGTCCGAGGACATCTCCGTGGTCATGTGGCCGGCATGACTGGACGCCAAAGGCGCACGGAACGCTGTTACCTTCCCACCGTAGTGGTCCCTATTTTTCTACTTGCATTTTTACGTGCTTTCGAACTGCTAGGTTGGCAGAAGCTGGGACGAGTAACAGGCGCTCACTCTCTTACGCGGCACTCGGGATTCGACCCGCCAAACTGCCGACCTTCTGATCGACAAGCTCAGCGTCCTACTTTTTTCCAGCTACAATACTCCCCCTTATCAACCATAATTCAAATCAGCAACTCCATCACTAAGCAACATAAAGTGAAATGTCACATGACAGTGCCAACTTACAATTTTCAGCAAATTACCCATGGTTGTTAAGCATAATGTCATATGACTGCAACCTGCAACTTCTTGTTAGCTTCCTCATTGACTTTGCTTGTTGGAAGCCAGCTGTGAAGGTCGCAAATGGCAATCACATGACCACAGGATGCTTTGTCCCTCATAAATGAATGCTGTTACCAAGTACCCAAATCCTGATCACATAACTGAGGGGTGCTGTGATGGCTGCAATTTTGAGGAGTGGTGATAAGTCTCCTCATTCAGTGCCACGGTAACTTTGAACAGTCACTGAATGAGTGGTCAAGTACAGTGGCGTAGCGTGGGGGGTGCAGGGGGGGCCGGCCGCACCGGGCGCAACATCTGGGGGGGCGCGCTCGGCGACGAATTCCTAATTTGCATTTAGAGGTGCAGATTGGCACACGCAACTTTCCTTTTCAATCTGGATCCTAGTTTTTGGTCTTGGGGCTTTGCATGAAGGGTGACGGTCCTTTGCTGTTCCCGCTTGGAGCACTTTAGCATTGCTCGGCGGCGCCCCAGTCGCCCCCTCCCCGCAGCGCTTCAGCGGAGGAGTTAAGCGCAGAGTTTTTGCGCCTAGAGAGGAGAAAGGGGGGCTGGGAATCCAGCTTCCTGCCCCTCCATCTCCCCTTCCTGGTCTCTCGACGCCTCTTACGCCAGGGCTGCGGAGGTTCCCCTGGCGGAGGAGGGGCGCCAGGTGGGCAAGGAGGCTCCGAGAGGGGGAGGGCAATCAGGAGGGGGGAATCCCCGGGGGGGAAGGGGAGGAGGGATTCCTGTGGTGGGGGAGGGGCGCCAGGTGGGCAAGGACGCCACGAGAGGTGGAGGGAATAGGAGGGGCGGGAAGGGGAGGAGGGATTCCTGGGAGAGCCAGGTGGGTTTCCCCCAGTTGCCCCCTCCCCTTCCGAGTCTCCGCCTTTCCTCGCGAGTTTTTCTGCTCCGTGGGAAGCGCTGCGCCTTCACTTCTCCTCCTCCTGGGTTGCGGCTTCCACGAACGGCTCTCCGATCCCCTTCAGATCCTTCCCCCAAGACCCCCTCCTGCCCCGCAGCCCCACCTCTTGGCGCAGCCCGGCTCCCCGCCTGGGAGATCCTGGTGTTTCCCGGAAGGTTGGGCACCCCCGTTCCCATGTTCGGAGGAAATAAAATAATTTTAGGTCAAGTGACAGGTCTGGGAGCTCTAATTGCCTCCACTTCTCTGAGATCGTTTTCAAAACAACTCAAATGCAACTGATTGATGTTGAAAGGACAGTGGGAGATCCAGGGAAGAAAGGAGGAATTTGTTTTATGACTTTTACAAGCAAAATGTTAGAACTGGATTTCCCACTTCTGTACCCACATGGCTTTTCAGTACCGTATTCTCTTGGAGGAAAAAATAAACCCAGGAGTTTCTCTTGTTGACTATCAGAGTGGGGCAGTTGACAGATACAGAAATGAGCAGGCACTGTGTAACTTACTGTAAATAAGAAGCTGTTTGAGGCTTTATAGAAGTAAAATAGAATATAGATTATTAACAAAGTGCTTTGACATTTTAACTTTGCTGTTGGTTCACCTGTTAACTACTTTGCCTCTCTATCTACCAAGTAGATTAAGGTCAGATTGGTTGTAAATAGAAGTAGAACTTCATAAATTTTGGGCCTACTTCGTAAGGGAAGGAAAGTAATATTGCTCCAATATATTTATGAATATTCAAGTGGAGGGCAATAATATATGTAAATCTGGTTTTGTCTTATTGATGCACATATTTTCCTTCTATTTGAATGTTCTGTATATCCTCCGCTGCGCCACCCGCCTCCTGGCACGGCCTCGGGTCCCGGCGCTTCTGCCGCACGTGAGGGAGGGGATGCCGGACCTTCCCCCTTTTCCCGGGGGAGGCGTGGGTGGGGGGTGCGGCGGACGCCCAGGATGCGGGGCTCCCTGCGGCAGACTCGAGTGCTAAAATCCACGGGTTAGGGGGCGCAAATTACTTGCCTTGCCCCGGGTGCTGACAACCCACGCTACGCCACTGGTCAAGTAGCAAACATTTCATGTATCTTATTCCACTTTTGGAGGAAAAAAAGTCTTATAAAAGAGATATAACCGAACAATTTTGTGGTATGATAAGAGTCTGAAAATGAATTATGTGGTATTTTGAATACTACTGGGTATATTATATGTATTTCCTAAGTATTTAAAATTGTTAATTTTATAAAAGAAAGTGGCAAGTATCAGTTGAAATTAATCCTGTATGCTACTTATTCTTTCTAGTCATTCTTATAATGTTTCTATAACAATTGTACTGTAAAGGCCTCATATTATTTTAGCATCCATTTGAGTACTTTAAAAAATATTTCACATCATTCTTTTAGAAAAAAGATTGTATTTGATTTTTTAAATTGCAAGAAAATAACACAAAGTAGGAATTAGTTATTATATTTATATCTATGGCCTATTAGTAATAGCAGTGCAATGACTTCCTATAAATGAATTTCACAAGATGAAATAATTACATGAAATTTAAACAATAATTTAATTGTGGTTGTTAAGTCACATAGGACATGTTTTTAGGATATATTTAGCTTTATCTCAAATTATTTTTATTGACCTTTTGCCACTGAATCATAATATGTGGCATATGATTACTAATTATAAATATATTGAGATTCATGCTTATGCCTTATTCAGCCTTTTTTTCTCTTTTTAGCTAACGGCTGGTAAGTACAGAAATATCAGAAATTACACAGATACTTGATGTACATTTCAAAACAAACCACCAAAAAAATAAGACTACACCTCCCACTCAGAACTGTGAGGTAGAAGGGAAGAGAGAAATGGTGGGAACACAGCTGTTCAAAATAGGGAGTAGAAAACAATGTCAAATATCTTTTACAGGCAAAAGATCGGTTTTTGTTTTTATTAAACAAAATAATATTTTGGAAAAAGGGAGGGATCTCTTTTCACCTGAACATATAAGTCATGAGTAGAATAGAGACCTAAGTATATTTTGCCTTCAGCTCCAAGAGAAAAGATGGGTTGTTAAATAAGCAAGTCAATAAATAAGTTAGAATGATTTCTTTAATAATAAGCCAGTCCATTTCAAATTATTCTCAATTTTAGAATCATTGAGGAACATGATTCAAGAAAATGGATTTGCATTTAATATTAAAACAAAATCTTCATGCATCTATAATGCAGATGCAGCAATAGCACAATATTCCTTCTGTCCCATCCATCACTGGTAGCTACGTAGTTTCTAATGTTTGTTGAAGGGAAATCTGTAGAGGCAGATTCAATCTAAGTTCACAAAAGCTGCCTTTTCTGCATAACTAGGCAAAACCTCCAAGTTTTTTTTTTTTTTGACAGAAGTAGACAAGTCTGCCTGTCCAAAAAGAGGGACCAGGAGCAGGACAAGCAGTAATGGATGGAAACGTATCAAGGAAGGATCCAACCTAGAATTAAGGAGAAAATTAATCAGTGAAACAGATTGCCTCCAGAAGTTGTGGGTGCTCCAACACTGGAGGTTTTTAAGAAGTGATTTGTCTGGTATGGTATAGAGTCTCCTGCTTGAGTAGGGAGTGGGATTATAAGACCTCCAGGTCTGTTATTCTATTAAAAGAGAGAGAACAACAATCCATCTCATGGAGTTTGGATTATCTTCTATTTTGTTCATGTTCTAGAAAGATGTTTCTCAACCATAGCAGCTTTAAGATGTGTGAACTTCAGCATGTTGGCTGAGGATTTGTGAGGTGAATTCCACACATCTGGAAATTGCTGAGGTTGAAAAACACTGATCAAGAAAGCATATTCTAAACTACAATGGAACTATATATTTTATGAATTGCACTATGGAATTGGAAAGAAGTGGAGCAGGTTAACTTAAAGCAGTTGAAATTGTTTCCAAAGTAATGAATCTAATTCTTATAGCAAATGACAATGTTTTGGCCAGCCCTACTTTCCATATGTCTGTGAACACTGATTCACACATTTGGACATTTGTAGTCTCTGTTCTGACATGTTTGCATACATGTGTGATGAAAGAAAAACATATTTAAATCCCATAAAATAGTTTTCACAATGCCCTTAATTTTTATTGAGCAGAACCCGTCTCAAGTTTTCCTTGAAACAGGAAGAATGTTACTTAGATTTGCTCAAATACAAATACAGGAAGAAAGTATTCCCCAAAGCTACCTTTCTAATTTGAGAAGATAGGTGTAGAGAATATGGAGGTAGCCTTGAGAGAGGAATTAAATGACTGTTATGTATACATCAACTTAACCCAAATAAATATAAGGGGTAAGGAAATAATTCAAGATCCTCCTTCCTGGTTCTCTGTAGTATATGATGAAGACAAAAAATCTCTGTCTGACTTTGAAGACTGTTATACCCTATAAAATAAAGAGTTCCAATAGTTCATACTGTAAGGGTCAACAGTTACCCGGAGAACTAGAGGGTCCAAGAGGGCAAATCAGGAGACTCAAGTGGAGGCTTCCAAGATAACTAGCACTTTAATTAATTGATCAAGTGAACTACTTGGATGGAACACTGTCTGAAACACTGGCAGCTGTGTTCAGACGTGTCACACCATGGTTAGTCAGGAATTTCCTTATATATTATAGGGAACAACAGCCAATCACAGAGTTCCACATGTCAGTATACATAGCATCAGCCAATCACATTTTATTCTTTTCCTATTCTTTTCCTTATCTCTGGCTCTGTGTATGTGTTCTTCCTGCCTTCGTAAAATAGCATCCCTAATACTAGCATAGTTTACAGAAGCAAAATGGCGGTAGTTAGGCTAACAACAAGAATAAGTTTTTACTCTTTTATACAAACCTTATAATACAATGTCTGTTTTGTGGCTGATCAGCCTTGCAGGGCTGACAGGTGGGAATATATATATATATATGTGTGTGTGGGATCCTTTTTCAAACTGACTTTTTGAAATCAAGCAAGGATGTTTATAGCCTAGAGCAGGGGTCTCCAAACTTGGCAACTTTAAGATTTGTGGACTTCAGCTCCCAAAATTCGTCAGCCAACCGTGTTCAGTTGTTAATGCTCAGTTGAAATTAAATATGCTTTGCAGATTTATTTCAGGCTTTTACGGCTGTCATTTCCCTATTTTATTATAAATGATAACCCATGGAATACTACTGTAATTTTAAAATGTAAATGTTTCTTACCATACTATTTAGAATTTATATTTTCATGTTGGAAAAGAAGCCAGTTCCTTCTACCTGATCAATAGTCTTCCAGATTTCATTGTTACATTGCATTACATCTTATTCCTTTGTTTTATATATTTATATAAAGATATTTTATATATATTTCTCTCTATCACACAAATGATTAATAATAATAAAGATTAAATTTCTTTAAAAATAATAAAATTAGTATTAAATTTCATTGCATGGCATTGTATTTCAGTCCCAACTCTGTTATCTTCTTGCAAGGTGTTGGAGATCTGCCTGTTTCCCAAGAAATTGGGTCAGGGATAGATGAGCTTTGCTACTATTGATGGTGAATAGGGGTGAACAGTTTATCCTTTGGCCTTCGGCACTTTGCCTATTTTAATATTGTAAGCCACCAGAGTCATTTATGTAAGATGAGTACATGTGGATGATAGATATATAAATAAAGACATTTTAATGGCTAGATCAGCGGTGTCAAATCTTGGCAACTTTAAGACTTGTGGACTTCAACTCCAAGAATTCCTCAGCTAGCATAGTCTAAATAATAGTCACACCATTAGGTAAATTTAATACTTCATATCCACGTTTGTTTTGTCTAGATAATCAAGACATATTAAATTTTCTAACAAGTATTCTAATTATGAAACAATGTTCAGATCTTTTTATATGTCAATAATTGCTGAGTAATTATCACTAAATCATTCAGGGAATATGTTAGGAATCATACCCCTGAATCTGTTGCTTGGAGAATTGAGATTATGTGATTTCCATGATGGTTTAATATGGCTACTTCAACAGTCCCCCCCTAAATTACTTGAATAAGCATAGACTTACATACATAGAAAATATTTCCATCTGACTTGTCAAAACAAAGTGCCCCTTTAAAAGTTTTTCACAGCTCTAATAATCTGTTCATTATATATCTACAGCAAAATCTGTACAAATTTTCCTAATGAATCATGTAAAAATCACATGGCTTTTAAAGCAATCAACAGCAATCAATTTAAATGTTTAGCTATATGAATCCTTTGTCCGTTGCTATATATTTTAACTACAAAATATATTATTGTTTGGCTTAAGCCCTTTAAAACTTTTTCTCTGGTGAATGTATCACAGAAGATTGCATATAGTTCTAAAGAAAAGTTTGCTGCAGATTCATTCAGGGCTTTTTTTTCTCATAGAACGCTCAGAATGAAGTTCCGGCACCTTTTTTGGATGGAACCTTGTAGAGTAGGCAAGGCGGGTTGTATGACATGTGTGAGTTCTGGCACCTTTTTCTTTTACAAAAAAAGCACTGGATTCATTGCTTTGTTATTCAACAGCCTCATTTTATCCTCATCCCCTTAATGAGCACACTTATATTCCTGGGTCCATGTGGTTCCTAAACAAAACATGGCTTCTTTAAGAAGCCTCTGACAGATATAGTAAGTACGTCCATTCCATATCCAAAGAGCTTTCATCCTCTGGTCCAAATGCTTCATACTTCTGAAAACAGATGTTTTAAATGCATTCCTGAGTCTTTGAATAGCCAGTTGAGTCATTTGTCAGTCTTTTAGTAGTTAAGTTACTTTTCAAGCTCCCATTTATGTCACTAATATTAACCCATTTATGTCACTAAAATGTTTTATTCAGAATGTCCCATAATTTCCTCAATTTATCCCTAAATTGTCCATTAATACAATTCATCTGGGGCATAACCTTCAAATCTGATTGATTCCTAATTTATTCCTACTTACTTAAGCATCCACAAATTGCTGACACCAATTTATGTCTGCATTTTGGCTCTTTTATTTATACTTTATTCAAAATATGTCTGTACCTATTCCTCAACTGTATTCCATATGAAATTCTTATATCTCTTTGTTTCACAGACATACTATATGACTATTTTTATTTAATTTCTTTCATTAATTTAGGCTGCTTATCATTTACATCATCATCATTACCACACTCATCTCAGCGTTTGGGTCTGGCATATGTAGGGATTATTAGCCATTTGTTCTTAATATATAAAGCAACCATTGGAATTCCAAATTCCTTGACCTATGAGTTTGTTTATATAGAGTGAGCGTCAATCACTGTAGATCAGAAATAAAATATGTAAGATTTCTCTAATAATTTAGCAAATATTTGATATAAATATCCATTCCATATCAATCAACTATATACAGACTGCTAGTTAGAGAAAAATATTTTTCTAAAGTCCCAAGATGTGTCTTTCTGTATGATTATGTATGTGCATGTTTGTGAAAGACATCAATCTATTCTAAATACATGATTATATACTGCTAGATAGAAAGGTAGTAGCAGTTGTAAGAAAGAATGAAAAACATTAGATTTGTTCATTCTCTGGTGCAGCAATCAAAATGTCTATTTCCTGTAACCAATTTCCATAGCAAAGGATGCTGCTGTCTGCAAAAATCCGGAAGCTCTGTTATAACATTTTTTTCCAGCAGATAAGGCACAGAACTAAAAATTTTTCCCTGCTATGTATTGTCAGTAACATCAACGGAATGGACAATCAAAAACTTGACAATTGTACATATCTGCACAAATCCATCAAGAAATCTCACACTGAATGTGTGTTACATTCAATTCCATGCATATTAAAGTGCAATGTGACTTACATTTGAAAATGCAGTGTGACCAAACTGCCATCGTCAGGTTGTAAGATCAATTATTATGTCTGCTGTTGGAAATGCATTTAACATAAAAATCTTAATTCTTTCCTCTAGAAAGTCAATACTCTGTTTCCCTGAAATAACACATTTTGTTATGCAGAGAGGATTTCAAGCTTCCTTGTTTTAGGCCGCTCAGAGTCACCTTGTAAGGGAGATGGACAGCATAAATATTTAATAAATAATAATAAATAAAATCCACAGTAAGCAAGAAGGTAAATCTTTCCTCCTCACTAAACTTCCCTTGTTTATCAATCATGATTGGACTAGCAACCAGGTTATTAAGCAAAGTGATCATTAAGTGAAATTGTGACTTGTTATGGTATTTACTTCAGCTTTCCTTTGCTTTACACACCTACAAAGGTTGTAAATGCAAGGATTTATTGTAAGGTTACTTTTCATCATTGTTATACCTGCAAACAGTTGCTGAAATATGTGTTCATTAATGGTAAATATGGACACAGGAACTAATTAATTTATGCTGTACTTTATGGAGGGAAGAAGAAAATGTTCATTTGTTGCAGTTTCATTTTTGCTTAATGTTTCCTTCCAATTTTAGCTTGTGTAACAGCAGTTATCTGAAATAACATCCAAAAGTATTGATGCTTTTAAACTTTAGTGTAGCAGAAAACTCTTGAGAATACTATGGACAGCCTAGAAAATAAACAAATGGATCATTGAACAAATCAATCCAGAGTTCTCATTAGAGGCACAAATCACCAGACTCAAATTATCCTACTTCAAACACATTATGCAATACTTTGTTTTCTAGAGAAGTTTCTAATGCTGGGAAAGTGGAAGGAAATAGAAGGAGCAACCAACAGCAAGGAAGATAGAATCGGTTACAGTAGCAATAATGCATGGCTGGAAGATTTGAAATATCAGGTTAAGGACAGATTGTCATGTAGAAAATCTATGTTGTTACCAGTATTTATGTCAACACTGACTTGATGACACATAATCAACTATAGCAGTATTGTACTGAATTCTCACTTTGGAAGAAGTCTTTCTTCTGGATAGGATGTTTCCTACTGTATATTGGAAGATAGCTGATCCATATATTTAAACACTTATAAACCCCTTATAAAGTCACTTTGATCAAAAGACTGGATGACAAAATAGGCAATAAATTCTTAGCAATATATATTTTTTTCTTTCTCCTATAGGCTATAATGTGACTTTTCATCTTAGCTTTTTGAGTCATAGACCTTCACAATGGACAAAGGAAAAGTACTGTTTGATACAGATTCTGACTTGGATGATGTAATTCATTCAACCAACCAAAAAATAACTTTTCACTTCTGTCTTAGAAAGCAAGTTATTAAATATAATGTAACTGCCAGATCTAATCATAGCTAGGGAATTCATTGGACTCTTCTTGAATTAATTGCTTCAATGTAGAATTTGTTATTCAGCTCTCTTCTCAGTTTCCTGGTTCATTTTAGTAACCTTTATTGTGCACATACAGAACTCACTATTCCAAGCTAAAATAATTCATTACAAGTAAAAATTGCTATTCTCTGATCTAAATAGTCACACAACAAAATATTTTTTAAAGTCCTTTCTCATTTTTTTCATTGAACAGTACCACTGTGTTATAAATATAATTCATTATAATGATTTATATTTAGTTTGGTATTTTACTTGTAGTATCTATGTGTATATATTATGTATGATTGCATGTATCTTTATATTTTGATATTCAGTCCTATAATTTTATAGGGCTTTACTCAAGCCTATATATATATACTACATTGCCAGCAATGGGGAAAAAGTCGTGATATGTTATGCGACGCCATGTGACGTTGTGAATTTGACATGCTTTCTATATATAGCATATATGATGATGTGTATATATATGCTCTCTCTGTGTGTTTGTATGTGTACATGTGTGGGTATACACACACATATAGGTAGTCCTCAACTTACAACCACAATTGAGCCCAAAGGTTCTGTTGCTGTTGCATGACCCTAGGACAGGACTTTTCAACCAGTGGTATGGGTACCACCTGTGGTACATTGGCACCTGGCAGGTGGTACACGACCATCCTAGAAAAGTGGTAGTGGGGAGGGGAATGAGCTGAACCAGTGGCAGCACCGCACAAGCCTGAGCAAGAGACGGCTGGAGCTGCAGGGCTGTCAGGGCTCAGTGGAAGCGCCAGGATCAGCGCCAGGCTCCAGCTGGAGCTCGACGCTGATCCTGGCGCTTCTGAGCCCAGAAGAAGCACCGATCAGCTGGAATGTTGCAGCATCTTGTGATTTACATTCAGATGCTTGGCAACTGATTCATATTTATGACAGTCAGTGTCCCATAATCATGTGAAGTGACCAAAACCTGCTGCAACCACCCAGCAGATGGGGGGAATAAAAAACCAAACAACCCTCCCCGCCCGCTGCCAATCCTCAACAGAAATGCTCACAACAATGAAAACCTCAGACAGGAGAAAGAGCGCCACCAGGTGGGAAGGCAGGTGATTTGCTCGGCTGTGGCTTGGGGGGCACTTTTTTTCAGTGCCATTGTAACTTCGAACAGTCACTAAACAAACTGTTGTAAGTTGAGGACTACCTGTACTTTATCAATTTTTTCTTTGGTTTTTTTTTTTTTGGTCATCAAGTTTTTGACACCTTGCTAAGCGACTGGTGGTACTGAGATGTTGCCATATCCTAAAAGTAGTACAATGGGTTAAAAGGTAGAAAAACCCTGCCCTAGGACTCTGCAACCATCATAAACGTTAGCTGCCAAGCATCCAAATTTTGATCATGTGACCAAAGGGATACTGCAACAGTTGTAAGTGTGAAAAATGATCATAAGTCACTTTTTTCAGTGCCATTTGAATGATCGCTAAATAAACTCTTGTAAGTCGAAGACTACCTGAATATATAGAAGCTGGGCTGAAAACCACAAACATTAGGGAAGCAGCTCAAATGCAATTCTGAAAATGATTAGGAGTTTATTTATGCTTTAATAGGGAGATCTCCAACTCCTCTCATTTTCAAACTGATGTCCTCAATTTACAACTCAGTGCTATGTACACTTAATCAGAAATCCCATTGCTCAATTGTGTTTATTTTCTTGTATAAATTATTAATTATATAAATGCCAATTAAAAAGACTTTTTCCGAACCTATTATTTTAACAAATATGTAATGAATAAATTATTAAATCAAGAAGTATTCAGAATTTTTTAAAAAATGAAAAATTGAAAATATCTGTATCCAACATGGAAGATCAATGGTATTTTTAGACTTCGCTTTCTCTTTTGGACCCAATCAATCCTAAATAAAAACAACATTTTATCAAAAGGGGTTTACTAAAATTGAGGGGTGAAGGGGGCAACCTTCATGACCTTTAGAATCTAACTCCAAGCAAAAACCACTAGATAACCAATCACATAAGGAGGTAGGGAGTTAAGAGAAACAAGAAATAAAAAAGAAAAACATAATGAAGTAGAGAGTGATGGAAAAGATGGAAACCCCAGTTACAAAGTAGGAGATATAAGAAATATGCCCAAGACCAAAAAAAGACTCAAATGCCTATATACTAATGCTCAAAGTTTAGGGAACAAACAGGGTAAATTTGAAGTATTAGTAAATGAAGGCAGATATGATATAATTGCCATTACTGAAACTTGGTGGGATAAAACTCATGACTGGAATGTACTGAAGGAAGGATACAAACTATGCAAAAGAAACAGACCTTACAAAAGAGGAGGTGGAGTTGCAGTATATATAATGAACACTACATCCATACAGAAATACACAAAACCAAGGATGAAAACCTAGAATCCATATGGGTCAATATAAAAGGGGGAAAATGATATTGTTATAGGCATATACTAAAGGCCACCCAATCAAGCAGAAGAAATAGATGAATTCTTTGCTAATCAATTAACAAATGTATGTAGGAAACATACCACAGTAGTAATGGGAGGCTTTAACTACCCTGAATCACCTGGAAAACAAACACTGCAGTAAGTGGGAGATCAAAAAGATTCCAAACCAGCTGACAACTTTGTAGATGTCCAAAAGGTAGAGGAGGGAACTAGAGGAAAAGCTGTACTGGATCTAATTTTTACTAACAGAGAAGAAGTGATAGAGGGAGTTGAAGTTGCTGGAACCTTGGCCAAGAATGATCACGTCATATTGGAATTCAATATAATGCAAACACAAGTAATGGAATATAATCCAACCAGTGTCTTAAACTTTAAAAGAGCTGATTTTAACAAACTCAATGAGAGCCTAAGCAAAATTTCATGGATAAAAATCCTAAAGGGGAAAACAACTCAAGAAGCGTTGTACACTGAAAAATATTATCATAAAAGTCCAGTCCAATGCAATACCATTGGAAAAAAAAAACAAAAAATCCAAGAAGAAACCAGCACATGGTTGCACAAAGATGTCTTTGACAAACTGAAAGACAAAAAGAATAAGTACAAAAAATGGAAAGGGACTCATAACTAAGTTAGAATATCAGCAGGTAGCTCAAATCTGGAAAGATGAAGTCAGGAAATCAGAGGCTCAGAATGGACAAAGATTTGCAACAAAAGTCAAACTTTAAAAAAAATCTTTCAACATATAAATAATAAGAAAAATGTCAAGGAAACAGTCGGTCCACAAAAAACAGAAGATGGCAAGGAAGTTAACAGGCAGTAGAAAGAAAGCAAAGCTGCTTAACTCATTCTTTGCATCAGTCTTAACGCAAAAAGAAACTATATAGCCCAACCTACCAAAAATATAACTGTAAAAGACAGGCTAGAAATAAAAACTAAAATAAGCAAGAAAATGGTTAGAAAACACCTATCTGACCTTGATGAATATAAATCACGGGGACCAGATGGATTACATCCCAGAGTTCTGAAAGAGCTGGCAAATGTTATCTCAGAACCATTGTACCATACCTTTCAAAAATCCTGGAACACCAGGAATTACCTGAGGATTGGAAAAGAGCTGACGTGGCTCCCATCTTTAAAAAAAAAAGGGGCGACAGACCCAGGAAACTACAGGCCAATCAAATCAGCCTAACATCAATACTTGAGAAGATACTGGAAAAGTAATCAAAAAACAGATCTGTGTACATCTAAAAACAAAGTTATAACTAGTAGTGTTGTGTATTAATACGTTATGTTTAATGATTGTGTTCACATGTTAACAGTTATGAGGCAAAACCCTTCGGCAGCCTTTGACAGTTGTCAAAAGCTGCCAGTAGCCACTGCGCGAGCGCTACCGCTTGACAGCTCTCTGCTGTCAAAACCGCCTGTAACTGCGCAGGCGCAAGACAGCTTGACAGCTCGGAGCTGTCAAAGCTCACCATCGCCGATTGGTCCGCGCTGACTAGCGGGAAACCGGCACAGCCCTGATTGGTCGCTAGTCGGCCAGCTGGAGATATAGAGGCATTGCGAGACTGTTCCTCGCCCGGTTCCTGACAATAAAAGGTTTTCGTTAGCCAGCTTTCTCACGTACTTCTTCAGCGGACAAAGCAAGTAGCCAGCACAGGTTTGTTAAAAACAGATTATGCCAAACTGATCTTATTAATAGTGACTAAATTAGTAGATCAGCAAAATGCTGTGGACATAGTATACTTAAACTTCAGCAAGACATTCAACAAAGTAGACCACAACCTAATTCTTGGTAAACTAGAAAAATGTGGGATAGACAGTGTTAGATACTGGGTTCATTGCTTGATTGACGAGACGAGGCGAGTGAGTTCAGCAAGAATCATTCTTTATTTGGTTGCAGGAACTGAACTGAGAAACAGGGCTGCAAATGCAGCAATTTATACCCTGGTCTCTAGGCGGTGGCCAATAGATTTAAAGCAACCTCTTGCCGCCCTAGAAGCAGCCAATGGTGGCACTGGAGACGGGTTGTCTGAGGAGCTGGGAGCTGTTAGCCAGCTTCCCTGCTTGAGCAACCTTCCAGCAATTAACCCCACGTGATCTTCCTAAGCAAGACAAAGCCCAATACATTACACTGCTCCCCCCTAGAATGTACACACATTATAACAACAAAAGGAATGATTACAGCAATTAGAAGTTTTCAGAGATACAGAAATAATATGCAATGTCCACATATTCTGTTCTTGCTAATACATAGGCTCTCTTGGCTAGCAGCAATCAATGACACATACAACATTATAGCTAAGTTATTTTGGAACAAAATCTTGTAAATACGCAGGAGGCTTGTGAACCCTTGTGGTATGCCTAGGAGAGCCAGGCACTCCCTGGCCTACCAGCTTGCCCGCTGGGCTGGGCAGACCAGGGTCCATACATTCAAGCGAGTCTGGCTGACTCGGAATTCTCTGGCTGGCCATTTCCGGTCAGCCCAGCCCAGAGACCAATCTTTCCGCAGAGTTAGCACAGTGGCTGTAGTGTTCTGGTTGGCTTTTTCTCTCAGGGGCCCCGTGTTGCACTCCTGGGCTTTGCCCCCCTTACGGCCACCTCCCTGTTGCTCCAACTGCTTGGGACCTCAGAGCATATGGATTAATTGGCCTGGCTGCTGGTTTGCGGTCTGTGGATGGGACCTGGGATGAAGTCCTCACTTTGTGGCCGTTCTGGAAAACGCTTTCTAAGGTGATCGATATGGTGGCGAATAACTCGCCTGCCCTCTAGGCCCACTTCGTATGAGAGGGGGCCCGATATTTTGGTGATTTTCCCTGGTACCCACAAGTTCCCATGCCCATAGTTCTGGGCCCACACCCCATTGCCCACTTGCAGCACCCTCAGAGGTTTTGGGTGAGAGGCCTCAGTTGCCACCTGGTCTAGGTGCAACCTGTCCAGTTTCGTGATTAATCGCCTCCCCCAGCGCAGCTCTGCTGGGTTTTTGCCCGTTGCTGTACATAGTGTGGAATGTTGGCAGAGCAAAATGTCGGCCAGTCTGTGGGGCCAGTCTGTGGTGCCAGTCTCCAGTCATTATGCGTTTCAATGATTCAATGATTCCAGTTACTTGGATGCCTAGTGCATCAAACCAGTCGAGCCCGATTAGGCTCGTTCGCTCACCCCATACTACGACAATGTCCAGGTAACCAAAAAACCCCTTAAATTTAAGGGCTAGTGTGGCCTCACCCTTGACTGTGATTCTAGCATTCTGGAAGTTGGTTACTATAATGTCAGATGGCCTCAGCTTGGCCCATCTCTTGCTGCGATTGCAGACGAAATTAAATGTCTCAAGTAAAATAATGGAAACGGCTGAGCCCATGTCCAGCTCCATCTTGCAAGGGACCCCTTGTAGTTCCACCTGAAGTCTAAACTTTGGCTTAATAGGGCAGTGAGCTCCCATGTAGCAAATGCTTCTGCAGCTGGAGCAAAACCCTATGCTATACTGTCCTGGGGTCCCGGTACCTCTCCTAATCAGAATGTCCGACTGGCGATTCAAATGCCGGTCCCTCTGGCAACCTCTGCAGACGGACGCGATGTGGCCGGTCTTCCCACAGGTTCCGGCATGTGGCTGTCCGGAACCTACAGTCCATTCGTTGGTGGCAGCCACCACACCCTGGGTACCTAAGGAAGGGATCTGCCTTGTTAGTCGCTCCTTGTTGCTTGTCGCTGTGACGCTGTTGGTCATTGTATCTTTGTAGCTTGTCAACATTTGTGTTGTCTTCGGGGTCTTCTGCATGTTTGGCATCCTCATGGTGGATGGCTTCCTCGTGCTGTGCTGTTTTGGCGGGCCGCATGGCTCGTATTGCCCCGCCAGCGGCTTCATCCACCATGATTTCTTTCAGTGCATTTGGGAACGACAGAGTCTCTTTGGTGAAGAGTTTTTGCTGTAACTCTCGATTCCGGAGACCGCAGACAAGCTGGTCTCGGAGCCTCTCCTCAACGTCGGAGAACTGGTACAGGTGTGTGGCCTGCCTCAACGCCGCGATGAATTCAGATGCTGTTTCACCTTGTTGCTGAACCCTCTGTTCAAATGCATGGTGCCAAGCGATTACTGACAGCTTGGGCTGGAAATGGTTGCTGAGCCATTTCTTCAAGTCTGTGAACATTACAGACTCCAATGCTGTTGGCGTGAACAAGTTCTCCATGATGTCGAACGTGGCTGGGCTGCACACACACAGGGGTGTAGAGGCCTTCAGGCTGTCCTTGGCAACTTGATTCGTGTGAAGATAGTTCTCGACACTGAATAGATACGAAGACCATCTTTCCGTGTGAGCTATATCAAATTCTTCCAGCTTTCCAACCTTTGCCATTTCTGCTGGTCTTCACAGTTGGGGCTCATTGTCTTCTTGTCCTGCTCCTCCGTTGCCCAGGAACTGGTCCTCTGGATGCATGGTCACTAGCGTGGCTGTGCTAGGCCGACCGTAGGGGGGGAATTGCTTTTCCCACCAGGCATGTTCGGCCTCTCCCCTAGTGACTCTTCAGCTCAGTTGGAGCAGCAGGATCCCACCTTCATCGCCAGGTTCCAAAAAGATCTTTTTTTTTATTGAAAAGTTTTATCATACATTTTATCTTTAACAGTCCCCCCTACCCCTCCCCTATCCCTCCCTCCTTACCCCTCCCCCCCTCCCCTCCCCCCCGACTTCCCAGAGCTAAGTACAAGGTATAAAAAACAAAAAAACAATCATAAACATCCATATGCTAACAACCATGAACTCTAAAATCTATCACTCTCTAGCTCATATAGGATAACTACAAACACTAATAATATAAAATATATATAAAAAAAACCAAAAAAAAAAGGAAAAAAGAAAGGAAGACTTATTCAAATGCTACATGAAACTTCTTAGTCCCATATTTGTTCTGGATATACTCAATCCATTTTCTCCACTCCATAATATAGCGTTCTTGCGAATGATCTTTCAAATAAGCCGATATCTTTGCCATCTGTGCCAGGTCAGAAACCTTTAAAGTCCATTCTTCTATAGTCGGCAGTTCCTCCTTCTTCCAATACTGACCTATTAAGAGTCTTGCTGCCGTAATTAAATTCAACGTCAACTTAGTGTCCACAACTGTAGCATCTGTAATTATTCCCAACAAAAAAAGTTGCGGACAAAACTTTATCCTTTGCTTAAAAATCTTCTGCATATTCCACCAGATTTTTATCCAAAAAGCCTTAACCTTTTTACAAGTCCACCATATGTGAAAATATGTTGCGTCTTCGTCACCGCACCTCCAACATTTAGGCTGATAATTCGGATACATACTTGCAAGCTTTTTAGGATCTAAATGCCATCTATAAAACATTTTATAAAAATTCTCTCTTAGATTTTGAGCTTGTGTGAATTTTACGTTCCTCACCCAAATCCTTTCCCACGTGTCCATTGTGATAACTTCTTGAATATTTTGGGCCCATTTAATCATACAATCTTTAAAAAGTTCTGTTTCTGAGTCAATTTCTATCAATGCAAGATATATCCGTTTGATATGTGCTGGACCCTGATTTCTAATTTGCTTTATCAGATTTTCATCAGTCATTGTAAAACCAATTTTCTGATCTTCTTTCCACCTGGCCCGTAACTGAATATATTGAAACCAAGTTTGAACAATCTTCTCATCTCGCAAGAGGCTATATGATTTCAGACACCAGACATTTCTTTCCAAGCTTAAAATCTCCTTATACATAGTCACATCATGTTTAAAACCAACATTTATATTTTCTATTGCGTGTTTTGGAATTGCCCACAATGGTATCTTGCAGTCTAACTTATGTCTATACTTCTTCCAAACTCTCAACAATGCCTGTCTTAAAATATGCACTCTAAACACATTGTCTGCCTTCTTGTCATACAACAAATATGCATGCCAGCCAAACAACAAGTCGTGGCCCTCAAGATTTAATAAACTCTCTTGTGTCAAATTAATCCAATCACTTATTCCTACTAACGCAGCAGCTTCATAATATAGTTTAAGATTGGGCATTTTAAGACCACCTCTCTCACGAGTATCCTGCATAATCTTAAGTTTAACTCGTGGCCTTTTCCCTGCCCAAACAAATTTATTGATACCTCGCTGCCATTCCTCCAAATCCAGGTTCCAAAAAGATCTTGACAGACTTGAACAATGGGCCCTATCCAATAAC
This sequence comes from Vipera ursinii, assembly GCF_947247035.1. Classification (NCBI taxonomy): domain Eukaryota; kingdom Metazoa; phylum Chordata; class Lepidosauria; order Squamata; family Viperidae; genus Vipera; species Vipera ursinii. Next base: position 23,793,737 of record NC_139515.1, read on the forward strand.
ATGAAATTGTTGGATGAGGAGAAAAGCATGGTTTTACACCTAGGCAGAAAAAAATAAAGGTACAAGTACAGATTAGGTGAAACCTGGCTCAAAAATAGTAACTGTGTGAGGGATCTTGGAGTCTGAGTGGAAGATCACTTAAACATGAGCCAGCAGTGGGCAGTAGTATCCAAAAAAGCTAATAAAACTCTTGGTTGTATAAACAGAGGCATAGAATCAAAATCATGTGAAGTATCAGTACCACTTTATAAATCCTTAGTAAGACCACACCTGGAATACTGCATCCAGTTTGGACAGCATATTACAAAAAAGTTGTTGAGACTTTGAGCTAGAGGGCGATAGAATTAATAGTTTATTGTTGTTAGCATATGGATGTTTATGATTGTTCTTTGTTTTATACCTTGTACTTAGCTCTGGGAAGTCGGGGGGGGGGAGGGGGGAATGGGGGGAGGGATAGGGAGGGTTAGGTAGGGGTGGGGAGAGGGGGGATTGTTAAAGATAAAATGTACTGTAAAACTTTTCAATAAAAAAAAGTTGTTGAGACTTTGGAAAGAATGCAAAGAAGAACAACTAAGATGATTAAGAGCCTGGAGACAAAAACATGAAGAATGGTTGCAGGAATTGGGTATGGCCAGTTTAGAGGATAGGACTAGGAGTGACATGATAGCAGTAATCCAGTATTTGAGGGGCTACCACAAAGAAGAGGAGGTCAACTTATTTTCCAAATCACCAAAAAGCAAGACAAGAAACAATGGATTGAAACTAATCAAGGAGAGAAGCAACCTGGAATTAATCAGAAACTTTCTAACAGTGAGGACAATTAACAAGTGGGACAGCTTGTCTTCAGAAGTTGTAGGTGCTTCATCACTAGAAGTTTTTAAGAAAAGTTTATCTGAAATGGTATAGAGTCTTCTGCTTGAGCAGGGGGTTGGGATTAAGCAGGGAGTTGGGTCACCAAGATTTCTTCCAGTTGTATTTTGATTCTGAAACAATTAATTGCCCAATTAATTGCTGGGATTCTGGCTGATGTAAGAAAAATATAAACATAGGAAAAATACATAGATTGAAAACAGCAAGATAGGAGGTCCAGTGATTGCTATGGTGGGTATATTAGCCCACATGGAGAAGGCAAAGTCTAGATAAAGAGCCCAAGAGAGGTTTAAAGCAAATGGCATAATTGTTCCAATATCTCAGGGGGGGGAAGCAAAAGATGAAGTAGGTATTATATGAAGAGCTGTAGCCAGTGCTTTTTTTGTAAAAAAAAAAAAAGGTGCTGTAACTCACACATGTCATACAACCCACCTTGCCTACCCTACAAGGTTCCATCCAAGAAAGGTGTGAGAACTACATTCTGGGCATTCTATGACCAAAAAAATCCCCTTTCTGTAGCACAGTGAAGAATGCAGCAAATTGGGAGAAGAGGAAGTATAGCAGCATTCCTTGGGAATTATATTAGCTTGCAGGGAGGCAAGGAAGTTCAGCCAGTACTAGGTTGGTTCAGCCTTGCTTTGTTCAAAGTCAAAGCTCAAAATCCTTATATGCAGTAGAATGTTGGAAGAATGGTGGAGAAAAGAGTAAAAGAATTGATGTTGGAAATAGCAAGGGTGAGGGAGGCGTTGTAAGTTCTGTGATCATAGGTGCTTCACTTTACAGTAGGGATCCCCAACACCTGTGTGTAGACTACCGGTCCACGGCATGTCACCAACCAGTCCACACAAACAAGCAAAGCCCCATCCACGGGATACAGGCAGCACACAAAACCACACACCCTCCAGTCTGTGAAAAATGCTCTATCCACAGAACCAGTTTCTGGTGCCCAAAAGGTTGGGGACTTCTGCTTTACGACCTTCTCACCATTAACAACCAGAGTCCATTACATTCAAGTGTCAGATACTACTTATACTGCATTATAAACATCATTTTTAATTTATAATTGCTATGGGTACTTACTATTGCAAAGGAAAGAAATGTACCCCTAAATATTTCAGTTTATGTGATAATATTTTAATATATTCATATTTAACTATGATTCATATTAATATACCTCAAATTTCTACTTTCTGGGAGGACACTGCTTCTGGAATTTAGCCACTGCTTCAGTACTTATAAGCAATAAAATAGTAAGTGATAATTTTCAGTCACATTAAATAAAATGCATAGTTTCTGCACTGTCTGGTCATGTTTGGCTTCTGCTGACAAGGAAACCTCTCTCTATGATTTATTTTTACTTCTGAATTGGGATTTATTACTGTTGATCTATGAACAAACTAGAATTATAAGCCAGGATTTGCTCAAACTACAGTAATTATCACAATGATATGCAGCATTCAATGGAAGTAAAACTAATGGGAAAATGAGCTGAAAATGAGTGGCAGTTCCTAACAATGAACTAAAGGTCTGTGCAGTTACTAAAACATCAGTACAAAAGAATTATACTGTGGTAGGGAGTGGGGGGGGGGAGACGTCCAATGTAACTGCAGAAAAAGTGTTATGAAGTTTAATAAAAATAAATATACATATTATCAATGAAAAGTGAAGACCTTTGAAACTAGAGATTGTGAAAGAATCATAATGCTCAGAATAATTTTAGCTTTGTGAAGGATGCTTAGAACAATAAAAAGCTTCATCAGGAATATTCAAATGCAAAGAAAGAGTCAAGAATCAATATACCAACTATTTAATCAAAGCGACAACATGCTAACAAGTAGCAAAGATAAACCAGTGCTTATCAATTTCTATTTTGGTTCCCCAATTTAAAAAAAAACTATGTCTTCTACCAGGAAATGATGAATGTGAGAAATGGATAAAATTGAAGTTGAGAACAATAATGAAGCAATAGCTCAATCCCAGTGGTGGGACTCAAATATGTGAACAACTGGTTCTCTGTATGGATGCCGCTTCCGGAAGTCCATTCTGGGCCTGGGCAACAAAAAATTAGCTACCAGTTCTGCGAAAGTGGTGCGAACTGGCTGAATCCCACCACTGGCTCATACTTGGAATAAGTTTAAATCTCTAAGACTAACTGAATTGAAACCCAGACTCCAAAAGAAATATCTTATGATCTGGTCAAAACTTTGTATTTTAGTTTTAAGAAATCCTATGCTAGATTGCTGTAAAAGAGCAAACATTTCTCCATTTTAAGAGGGGGAAAATCAAGGAACCTGGAAACAATAGGCCAGTCAGTCTGACATCAGTCTGAGAAAGAATCTAGAGCAGACAATAATCTGCGAACACTTTAAAAACAGTACAGCAATGAAGAGTATTCAGAATGGAATTTTCACAAATATGTTTTGAAAAATATTCTGTCATGAAACCAGAATTTTAACACTTTGAGCCCCAATACAAACTTTTATCTCCCTTTAACTTCATTAAACTCTGAAAATACATTCTGCTGAATCTCATTTTCTACAGAATATTGAAATTGCTCTTGCATGGCATCCTATTTAGCAACCTTCATAAAAGAAATCATACAGAGCAGCTCCAAAAACATAGCTGTTAATTAGTTTATACAGTTAGGTTAATTACAAATCAATATCATTTCTGGATTGTGATGTTAAAGTTGGATTTGTTCACATTAGGGCATAAAAGCAATGCAGCCTGTTTTGGCTGTGAAGAGAAATATATGTACGGTATATTAAGTAGGATTCATCGCATTCACAAGAAATTACCCATAAGATTTTATTTGCTCTGCAATGTTCTAGATTTGACTGATTCTCTTTTACATCCTAGCTAGCTGAAATATCACTCACTTCATGCTCTATTGCCCCAGAGAAACATACTTCAGTTTGCTTGCTTAATATATTATGGGCATCTTGTATTATTAATAATAGATTCATAAGAAAAATATCCTACTACTAAAGATGTTCTCCCTCAAATGCAAACAGATGTGTTTAAGCTTTATGCATACAGTAATGCTTTCTGAAATATATTAGCATAGTGGCACTATTATTTAAGCTATGTCTCCTCCTCCGCAGATGCTATTTTATTTAAGCAAGATTTCAGATGAAAAAGAAATGGTCTTTTCAAAGGGGGGAGGTGAGGAAGGAGAAAGAAAGGTTTAATAAAACAAAATGATTTTTAGTGATACACTGTTGTGTGCAGCAGAATTAAATTGCTGTATTTTAAGATAAAATGCAATATTTATCTTCCAGTTTATATTTCTTTTCCTTGTAAAATGAATGGATTTTCCTAGAGTAATTTTAAAGTTCATCTCTTTCTTCAAAAAAAAAATTCAATACAATAAGCTCTATATTCAAATAGAAATGTAGGTCTATGTGGGCATAAGACAAATGTTTTTTTTATGCTGTGGTATTAATTTTACTGGCAAATATTTGATCTAACACCATTTTTAAAACAATCTGTGTGAAGGAAAAATACATTTTTATTGAATAATCATAATAAAATGGGTGAAAAGTTGGAACCCATATGTGGTGCAAGTCCATGTGAGATACTGGAGAAAGGTCTTGCTCAGTTACAGTATCTAGAACAGTTCAATATGGTTGGACCTGAGAAAGTGGGCAGGGTCCTCCACGCTGTCATTGCGACCACCTGTCAATTAGATCCCTGTCCCTCCTGGCTGTTGAAAGCTTCCAGAATGGTGATTATCAGGTGGGTTCAGGCATTGATAAATTTCTCACTGCAGGACAGGATATTCCTGGGGCCTTTTAAGGATGCCCTGGTTCACCCTCTGCTTAAAAAAAACTATTGCTTGATCCCACCTGCACGAGCAATTTCCATCCAGATTCCTATCTTCCCTTTTTAGTGAAGGTGGTAGAAAAGATAGTTGCTCCAGAGGGTCCTGGATGAAATGGATTATCTAGACCCCTTCTAGTCAATTCAGATACGATTATGGAACAAAAACAGCAATGGTTGTAGTTGGTTTTTTATATACAAGTTTTATTGATTTTTTAATATTTACATATAAATGTATTTGTGAAGCAATACGGTGGTTGGGTAGTCAAAATAACAAATAACAAGTTGTAAATAGTTCAGGTTGCATCAACAGGGATTCCCTCTCTGATTCCCTTAATTATCACATAGTCAAAATAGTTGTTAATACATTTCTAGTTGTAACCTAGTCAATTAACAAAATTTTCAATATATTTTCACTAATACATATCAATATCTTGTTTTTAAATTTTATCTAATTGCAATAGAATATTCTAGAATAGCCTATAATGTACAAAAGAAAGCTTAATTTTTGGGTAACCCACAATTCCCTATTTCAATAAAGAATAATTCTCTTGCCTACAAAACTTACATTGTTCATTACAAAACATTCTTATGTTTTACCATTAAAATCTAGTTTTCATGATTTGTTAAAATCACCAATTATTAGAAAGATATTTTTTTGTCTTAACCATTCAACAATCATTAAACAATTATTTTTATATTCTATCTTTAGGAATCCCAAAAAAGAAACAAGTTCAGTTTTTAAAATCTAACTCTTGCCTTCCTTTTGTGCCAATCAGGCTTCCCTTTTGGCATCTTTAAATTCTCAAATGTATCTCCCTTTCTTCCTATACCCCTTATTTGAATCCAGGGAGAGTATCCAAATGTCAGTTTTGCAAAGAAAGTGTTCCCTTTGTAAGTATTGAAGTTTCGCTTTAATAATTCAGTTTTTGATGATTGATGTAATATAGTTGTCATTAAATTAGGCACGTCTCTTTCTTCTTCCAATTCCATCTGGATTAGGTAGAGAGTAGTGGCTGGTGTGATGGTTGTCATTTGATTAGTTGAATTTTCAATAAAGTATATTTGAAGGCCTTTAATGTCTTCACTCTTAATATTGCTTTCTTCAGATGCTATTGCTTTTTGAGTTAAGTTTTGTGGTTGACATTGAAGTTTGGACTTTAAGATTCTCTGTAGGTTGCATTTGTTGTTCTTTGAAATCTCCCATTTTAGTGTTAGTTTCCACTTCTTCTATTTGCTCTTGGATTATTATTTCCTCATTTAAGGTCAGAATTTGATTTGGTGGCTTTAAGTTGTCAGATTTTTCTTGCAGTTTGGCTTTAATTTGCTCTGTCATTGCCAAAATCATGTCTAGTATCAGTTTACAATCAAGTGGTAGGATATATTCATCCATTTCATTGTTGTTTGCAGCTAAATCTTCCATGGAGGCTATTTTAATAATAGTCAAAGATTATCCATCTCCAAGAGTTGTTTTCAGTGCCAGGTGTTCCCACACTTATCTTTAAAAGTAATATCAAGGACAGCTCTGTTATTCAGTCAGCTCTCACAATAGGAGAAAAGTTTACTTGCTGTACCAAGTTTCGCCACAAGATGTCATCAATACCATATAAAATGCAATGTAATTTTTTTTTCTTTCCCCCCCCAAATTAATATAAAACTTTTGTAGCATTAGTCCAATTTTTTTCTTTAATTCACAGCTTAGAGAGGAAATAGGGTAGTAGATTCCCACCAAAAAATAGGAGCTTTTTAGTAAATACAGATAAAATCACTTAATTTCTTTCCTGAATTACTTGAATTTCTTTAAGGCTTTAAGATTTGTTCCCAGAGTAGATATTCCCCATTTTTTCAAAAAGTGGGGAAAGAAATTTTCAGAAAAGTCCAACAGGAAAATAGTTAAGGGAGTAAGAAAGGTAAAGTCTCGCCCAGGTCCTCCAGATTGCTTCTTAGTGCTAGGTAGTGCTTTTGGCAGGGAGCGGCTTAATGATCGGCCATCTTTATGGCTGGTCTCTTCTTCTTTGGGCCAAAGGAGTTGTCCCGGATTCAAGCAGAGGGCTGCCGCCCTTCTGCAATCACAGGGAAGGCCTCCTCTTGGTAGTCGCCCCTCCAGGGCAATTTTCAATCCTTTTCAGGGTCCTCCAAAAAAGAAATGATGGATGGCAGGAAGTGAACTGTTCCTGTGTGTCCAGAAGCACCACGCGCACAAACTGGAAGCTGGTTGTAGTTGTTCATAACCTTTGGTGAGAACAGGATGGAGGTAGTGCAACCATCCTTGCTTTTCTTGACCTCTCTTCAATACCATCAACTTTTGGGCAGGCTCTGGGGTTTGGGGCTGGGCAGCATAGTCTTGTGCTGGTTTGGATACTTTCTCCAAGGCCAGTCCCAATCAGTGTTGATAGCGAGTGAGAGATCTAGCCCACAGCCACACTTTTGTGGCATGCGGGAGGGCTCAGCACTTTTATTAATATCTATGTGAAGTTGCTGGGTGAGATCATTCACCACCATGGGTTGAGGTATTATCCCTATGCTGGTGATACTCAACTTGATATCTTCACTCTTGGTGATCCAAGTGATGCTTGTATTGCCTTCTTGCAGTGCCTGGAGGCTTTGGGGTCTGAATGGAAAACAACATATTTCAGCTGAATTATGACAAGACCAAATGGCTTTGGTGTATGGAGCTTCAAGATCCAGGATTTTAACATCCTTAGTTCTGGATGGCACTACCCTAGACTAATGCAGTCCACAACTTGGGGTCTTCCTGGACTTGTGACTCCTGGTCAATGAGCAGGTGGCATAGATAGATAGGAGAGCCTTTGCACAGCACTAGTTGTGCCCCTTCCTGGGTCAGGAGTCCCTGTGCTCAGTCATTCAAGCCCTGGTCATCTCAGGCCTGGACTGTTGGAATGTGCTGTACGTGGGCTACCCTTGAAGAACATTTGGAAGCTTCAAGTAGTACAGAGTATGGTATTGCAGCAGTCCTCGGAACCCCTAGAATGGGGCTCTGTTCCACCACTGTTCCACAAGTTGCAATGGCTACTGTTTTCTTTCTGGGTGCAATTCAAGGTGCTGGTTATCACCATTAAAGCCCAGCATCACATGGGTCCTGAGGAACCATCTGAGTCTAATGGGACTGGCCCATCTCATTTTTGCCAGCAGAGGAGGCATGCTGCGGACCCCATTGGTCAAGGAATTCCAGCTGGCAGGGTCCAGAAGAAGAGCCTCCTCTGCTGCGGCTCCTGCACTTTGGAACAACTTGCCACCCAGAGTGAGGCTGGCACAACCTGCTCTATCTCTCCTCATCTTTTAATTTAATTATAATTTGTATTTTTATTGTTATTATAACTATTTATGGTTTATGGTTTTATTGTTTTAAATGTTGTAAGCCACCCATAGTGAAATAATGAAAAGAAATTCTAAACCAATTTAGTTATATTTTCTCAACCATTATGGCACTTTCCCCAGAGATCTGGCAGGTCCCCACCCTCCTTATCTTCTAGAAGGCCTTGAATAGCCAATTCTTCTCACATGCATTGGGGAAGGATGAGGTTGAAGCCCAACAGTTTGTTAAATTCATGTATGGGAGAGCATTGCCTCAGAGCACCATGAGTTTTTATTAAAATTGTTTAAGGTTTTTTATACCTTTATTGTCTTGTGAGCTGCCAAGAGTTTTGGTTACAATGTGGGCAGCTATATAAGTAAACAAGCAAGCAAGCAAACAAACAAGCTTTAGTTCTTGTTAGTGAGCAGGTAAACACTTTCATTCAAACCAACATAAGTTCTTCTTTCCTATTTTGGAATGCACAAAAATCTCCTATCTTTTAACGTAAGAACCACAGCATAGAATCATCTTATTTCAGCCTGTAAGGAAATAAAATATAGTAATAAAAAAAGAACAAAATTAATGTCATCTTCCGACAGAAAAATTAATTCCCCATATATGTCAGAGATTGCTCTCATTTTATTCAAAACTCAGTAGTCTCAGGAATTCAAGAACTTGGCTATAGTAAACAAGATACACTATTAAACTACAAGCAACCTAGTTACAAAAACAGCTTTCTACGGATTAAGAATTTACCTGTAAATGCATGCCCTTGTTTTAAAGGCTTGTTTTAAAGGTTACTTGCAATCGGTTTCTCAGACAGGCCAGCTGGTCCTTTTACAAGCTTCTGTTTTACTCAATTTTTCTCATTTTTTCCATTGTGTTTTCTTTTAATTTATAGAAAAATCCATTCCATACCCAGTTTCCTTTTTACCCACTTTGTCAACAAATACAAATTCATAAAACATCACTGAATATACCGTAGCTATTATTTAAAGGATGAAGGGTTTTTTGGTGTCAGCCCTATGGATGTCAAGAAACAGCACAGACATTTAAAAAATGCTACAGGTAGTTGTTGTTTAGCAACCATTCACAATTATGACATTCACAATTATGACATTTAGCACCTTCACAGGTCTGCAAAGCAAAGGAAACCTGAAGTAAGACCATAAGCACAGGTTCAGTTTCACTTAGCAACCACTTCATTTAATAATTGAGTTGTCAGTCCCAGTTGTGATCACTGAATGAGGACTACCTCTATTTAGTGTTGTGGGGTACAATAAATGAATATCAGAGTTGCCTTTGTGCCTTTTCATATTGAACAGATGCAAGGCAGGATTACTTTGAGTTTCTTACTTACACCTTCTTCTTTTGCAATACTGAATTGTTTTTTTATTTTGTCTTTAGCTATTTCTACAAATCTTCCAGGTGGTATTGTCTAATTTTGGAAGACTTTTAATGCCAGTTGTAAATAATGCTGAATCAAATCCACCATGATATGTGTTCACTCTGGCTTTACTCATTTTTCTCAGATATTATCATTTTTATTATTTGGAAAAAAAGATCTGTGCTGCTTGATGTTTCAAGCCCAGTGCCTTAACCATTAGACCAAACTGGCTCTCTTGATATATAAACCACCACAGAAACCTCAGTGAACATGCTATTACGTGGAAGGTGTTACAAGGAAGTCCAAGCACAAGACTTGAGCAAGCATCTTGTCCACTTCATTAGGCTTTCATGAAAAAGGAACCAGATGGTACACTAAATATCTTAATTAACTAAAAACTTCCCCAAAGCCCACTTTTCACTGTAAGAATCATATTAAGCAATTAAATTAGATGATCTATTTGAAGAGAATTTCTGGAATGCAAAATAAAACATTTGCTTTGTTGTAAGCAACTTTTTCCTAATTTATTTCAGTTTACCTGATCACATAGCTCCACATTAAGTATGTTAGTTACTGGGTAGATTTACATTTCATCTTAGTCTATTCCAATATGACACTACAGTACTTCTAACTGTGAACAATGGAAATAAGTGAAAAACCCTTACTACACATTCCTTTCCTGCCTTGTGCAAGAGAGAACCTTCCTCTCCCTGGCTAATCTTTGTAAGTATAATGGAGCAAGTGTTGTGCAAGACAAAAAAAGAAAGAAAAAATAAATAAATTACCACCACCCTGGTGTGGTATTCCTGCAGCAAGATCCAAGAATTTTAAGACATGGTTATTCTTTATTTGCCTTTTCTGGATATTTGGTTTTTTTGTTCATTTCTTTATTCTTTTCTTTCTGGCGTTCTCCTACTTCAATTATTCATTTTCACCTCTCTCTCTCTCTCTCTCTCTCTCTCTCTCTCTCTCTCTCTCTCTCTCTCTCTCTCTCTCTGTGGGCCAAGTCCATCCACTCTCGTAGCCTCTCTAGGTTGATGGTTCAACAATATTCATTCTGAGGAAAGCTTCCAAAACTATTAGGGATACTTTAATTGGTCTTAATTAAAGCTAATTCTCAGAAAAAGAATTCTGAGAGACAAATATGGCTGAATATTGTGTAAATAGGATAATTAATTTGAACATTTTACTATTTTGACCTTTGGAATGATATAATAATGAATCAATTCCCTGAAGCAATTTCTTTGGAAGAATAGTGAGCATTCTAATAGTGATGTTTCTAATGAATGCAAATCTGCTATAAATTATTTTAATTCTTTGTCACTCTAAGTAGCAGTGTGCAAGGAAAAAAATAAAATCCATTGATTTTGCACATTGTGCTGTGATGTTTTAGATCATAAGTCTAAATTACTAACTGTTCCTTTTTGTAAATCTTATTAACATAATGATGCAAATGGTCAATGAAAGCATTAATATATTATGCATTTTTAAAAGCAATCAATTGTATAACTTATATACTGAAATTATTTTTCTCTTATACTTGACAACCTGCTTCTCTAATTAATGTATTCTCAACTAGATCTAAAACACCTATTCAGTTTTGGGGGAAAAAAATCAACAGTAATGATTAACTCCCTTTATAGTTACTTCTGTTTTTTTAACCTGTCTTCTTTTGGACAAAATACTTCATGTCATATTGTGGTACATGTTACTATTGATTATCAAACATAATGGTATTAGGTATATGCCTCATGGAGCCTTTAACCACATGGCAGAATACTAAGGTAATCCAAGGAGATCTGCCAATTTGTCTAAAGTACAATAGGCTGAATTAGTTATTTTAGCCTGTCCCACCTTAACACTCACTAAATCAGAATACAGTACAACAGAATACAGTATTACCCCATCAAGACTATTCCTACATTTTAAAACATTAACATTTGAAACCTTTAGAAAATATTTCTGAAGAAACATAAGGACTTCTTTTCTCATTGTCATTGCCTCTTCCCATATCAATGTTTTGCTATGAGTTGATTTGTTATTCTTTTACCAAAGGAGTAAAATGCTACCTTTAATTATAATAGATACCTGGCCACTTAATTCTTCTGTTCTCTTGCTTTTACAAATATTCTTCCATCTGCTCAGAAATTATGGACATTTTTCAAGGAGATATATGCAATTATATCATTTTTACATTCACAAAATGTAACATTCATTTCCCAGCTCTTTGCAAGGTTATTTCTTGATCTTCCCACCACCTTTAGAAGCTATCAAGATGTCAATTCTCATTTTGGCAATTTTGTATTGAGTTTAAGATAAAAGGTTTACTTTCTCCTAATACAACATGGTATCAAAACCTACCTGCTAATACTTGTTACATTGTTCATAGTGTTCTGATTATAACAATTCTCTTTTCTTCTCTAGATTGGTTGAATATAAGGGTATAAACATAACTTTATTATAGTTGCACTAAGGATTTTTGTTTTAAAGCACAGCAGTCATTTTTCCCCTGACTTTATAAATTTCAAAAATCTCCTTTCTCTAGCTGTTCTTTAAAACAAAAACAAAAAAATATTGCTATGGTTAGTCATAGTGTAAAGTAATACAAGTGTATGTATGCAACATCTTTGTAAAATCTTGTGTTGGTGAACAGCATACACACTTTTACATGCTGAGATGTTTATAATTTTTCCAGATATTGTTCAGAAATAGAACAGTTTCAAACACTGTGAGACTATACATAGAATGCAAAAATATATTATATATCCTTAAACTTGGAACAACTAAGCAAAACTGAAATAAAAATGTTTTAGTTTTAACTATAGATAGTAAATATTAAATCCATTAGAAAATTTTAAAAAACAAAGTCACACTCACTTGCTGAATATTTATGAGGGCACAAAACGCATGTTCATACCAAACAGCATACATTTTTAAATTGCAAATGTTCAACACAAGCACAAACACACACACACATAGTTCTCCACACAGAGACATATATTCACATGCATGTCGGTATGCATGAGAAAAGATTTATATAAAAATATGCACACAGAAACTTTTTTTTTGCCAGATTCAGGTAACGTTAAAGAGAACTTGTGAAACTAAATAGAAAAATACTTAGTATCTATCCCAAATTTTACCATTTTTGCTTCAATAATTATTGTAGTTTCCTTGTTGTACAATATAAAAGTATATTTCAAGTTTTAGAACATTTTTGAAAATGTTAATAATTATACCAGTAGAGGGAGGAAGTGATGTTTCAGTATTATGTTTATAGAGCTATAATGAATATGTTTAAAATTATAGCTAGATGTCACACTTCATTAACTATAATCTGCAGTAAAGAACAAGGTCCATTGTAGAACATGCAATGAATGGACCAATATTTAATATTTATGTTAATAAAAATGCTTTAAAAATATCTCAGAAGTTCTACAGTATGAAGCACAACAATATTTGTTCATTGTGAGCCATGGATGGTAGCACCACATTACAGATTTAGAGTATTCACAGAAAATTCTAGTAAAGATACAAGATTGGATCTGTCCTTCTTTAAAGTTGTAGTTATTGGCAAACATCTAATATGCATCTATATTTCAGTTACAATACCCAACCTATTTTTGAATGCATATTTTTATTGATTTTGTCATAGTTAACTGTATAGGATTAAATAGTTTTAAACCAACATATATCTGCAAATGTTATATTAACTTTTTCTATTGGTTATAGTAGATTGTCTAGACAACTTCATGAGGGAATGTTGACACTGTACCAGCTATCACATTCTTGTCACTCAATTCTGCTTGGGCATTGGAGTAGAACTTTACTTGCCTAAAATAGTATGAAGTAAATTAATTAAGACAGTTAATTACAGCCAATGCTGTAATTAACCCTTTGTATATATGTACAAAGTACATGATCGAAAAGGATAGACTATTTTTAGAATCTATCCAGCTAGTTCTGCACAAGATTTTGTTTGTGAACAGAAGCTTTCTTTTTTTGTAGCAAGAAGAAATGCAAAATTACCTTGCTACTTTGTTAAAATTGCATTTTAAGTGGAGATTAGATATATAAATCCAATTGTTTTAGGTGTGTAGGCCTGTGCTTTGACCAAACTAAGTAGTCTGGATGAAATATACTTTTTTTGGATACCTGTGCGACTGAAGAACTCATGGAACAAAACATATCAATCATATATCTAGTTATTTCCTCTTCTGGTGTCCATTAGTTTGCAGGAAATATTTTCCATCTGAACAGGGAAATATCTGGAGGGGGAAAACAGTGCTAATATATTTTATGACAGTGATTGAAATATGACATGCCACCTCTCTGATTTTCCAAGACAGTGGACTTATGCATTCAATTGCGTATCCATACCTGAACTTGCAATCCATATGGAAGGAAGAACTATTTGTATGAAGCTTTTTGCTTTATCAGAATGGATGTTTTAAATAAAATAAGCTGAGTGCAGTAGAGTTTTGTCCAAATTTTGTTTCTGAAATTTAATATTTGTTTAAAAATAACTGAATATTAATTGTAATTATCACACATTAAGTGAATATAAAAGTATTTTTTTAGTCAGGGAATGTGGAAATATTATATTTAATAAGGTAAGGAAAAATTCAAAGTATGCTTTCTGGAATTCTTTCTAATATGGGTAATCCTCGATTACAACAGTTCATTTAGTGACAGTTCAAAGTTACAATGGCACTGAAAAAAGTGACTTATGACCAGTCACAGTTACAACCTTTGTAGCATCCCGGTGACCATGTAATCAAAATTCAGATGCTGGTTCATACTTATAACCACTGCTGTGTCCCAAGGTCACTTATTGCAATCTTTTCACAAACAAAGTAAATGGGGAAGCTAGATTCACTTAACAACAGCAAAGTTACTAACTTATTAATTGCAGTGATTCACTTAACAACTATGTCAGGAAAGGTTACAAAATGGGGCAAAATTCACTTAACAAAAGTCTCACTTAACAACAGAAATTTTGGGCTCAATTGTGGTTGTAAGTCAAGGACTACTTGTACTCATACTCCTCTGGAATGCACACCTTCTCCTGGGCATCCACCTCCTCACTACATTCTATCACAACAATATATTTTATTTTATTTTATTTTATTTTTATTTTTATTCCATTTATATCCCGCCCTTCTCCGAAGACTCAGGGCGGCTTACAAGCTTAGCAGTAGCCTTCATTCTATGTATATGCCTGCTTATTAGGGCTTTTCACACACACCCCAAGTGGCATTATTACAAAGTCAGCTTAATTGCCCCCAACAATCTGGATCCTCATTTTACCTACCTCGGAAGGATGGAAGGCTGAGTCAACCTTGAGCCTGGTGGGATGCGAACCTGCACTAATTGCAGGCAGCTGGTGTTACTTAAGGAGGCATTAGCCCACTGCTCCACCAAGGCTCTTCGTTTTGGTTGTGCATTTGCAGTATTAGTCACTATCATCATCAACATAATCCCAAATCAAACCATTTACTCCCAAAATGATGATGTTCATTTCACTAAATGTTATGGATTATAATCTACCGCCTGGTTCAGGGCAGTTTGGTAAATAGCTAGATGTTTTTCAATGGCCCAGTCTCAGGCTGAGATAGAGTGACTGACCCAAAGTCACCAGGCAGCTTCTGTGCTTAAGGGTAAAACCAAAACTTCAGTCTCCCTAGTACCAGGAATCACCTGCACACCCCAGTAACTCTCTATCAAATATAAAGGGAGAAAAATAGCATATCTGTAACTAAACCAAAGTGATGTGTAAAAAAAATGTAGAGAAAGCAGTTTGGGAAAATCAATCAGTTACCAATGTACTATGTTCACTGCAACATAATTTAACCACTATTCTGTTTATTCTATTGTCACAATGGTCCATGGTCTTACCTTTTTCTATTCACTTTTATTATATTGTTGGCTGTAACTTTTGGCCCTCCATATCTTTGCACAGAATGAAAATCTTATGGTCTCCACTGAGCTTTTTATATTTCTTTCATTTAACTCCAGCTTTTCCTTTGGGATGTTTAAGACAGAACTCACAGTGGCTACCCCTCGTTTTATTTTATGGCGAGTTAGGTTCAGTTGAAAGACAATGACAAGCCCAGAGTCAGTGAGTCCAATGAAAAATGGGAAGGATCCTCATGGTTTTAAAACTTTTTGAAGCCAAAATATTATCTGAAATCCTTTATGGGACACAAATAGTATTCTGTTTTAGGAAGGAGCCGCAGATAGTAGTGCCAACAAAATTTCAGTGATCAATTCTAGCTGCACCTGATGGAACATCAAATGCTTTGTTAAGTCTTGATACAGGAATGCCACTGATTCAGGTTAGGATGTGGAAAATGGTAATAACTTAGTGGCTCAAAAATGCAATTCTTCCCAGTTGGTCTGACCCTTCTAGTTTTAACAGATAACTTTTCCTGTCCTTGGAAACAGGCGGTAGAGCATAAGCTGGCCTCGTAGGGGTTTTGGAAACAAGCTAAGCAATTAATTATTTGAAGAATATAGAATGTGGAATTCCATGCTCCCTGAACATGATAGAATTTGGATAAACAGGGGCATCTGAGATACAGCAACTTTCCTTAAGCTGAGAATCACATTCTTTAGATTTAACATTCTTTCCATTTGCACTTCTTCAAGGAAGGTACAGTAAAATCTTTGTGGCTGAACATATTTGCATGATGAGGAAATCAAAACCATCTCACACATATTGTAGATCTTTTAGAGATATGAGCTCAATATACATTTTGCCCCTTATAGATAATTTCCTTGGGAGGCCAGATGCATTTTAAATGAACCTTTCTTTCAGGATTTAATACTATTCATTACATGTGCAGCACCCAAATTTTGTGTTGCTGCTATGAAAAAAAATATAATTTTAAAGACATAATTACCTTTTGTTTTAAATATTATTTTTGGTTTTATTCATCATAAAGAATAAATTGTTAGGGAATATATAGTTTTTATTTTAATTTTATATCTATTAACATTTCAGGTTTATCATATGAGTAACAACTTCTCTAACATCATAATAATATAGGAGTGAATGTTCTACTATATGATTTATTTTGCCACTTGTTAGCATATTATTAAATTTATTTGCTTCACTTTTTGTTTTTATAGTTTGCTGATCATTGACTGAATAAATTATTATTGATTGAAATGGGGAGGTGGCTCTGAGGCCAGTGGTCTAATTATTCATATTTTCTACCCCACTTTTATGTTTATGAATATTTCTACTCACGCTGTTCTCTCTCCCTCTATTAAGAAAAGTCTTTGTTTCTTCTTTCCAAGCTATCACCTTAACCTACCTTGCCTTCAAAGACTTATTTCTTGTCCCAGCTAAGTATGAATCCACACAGTTGCATTTGCTCCTGCTGAGCTCCCATCTACTTTACATCTTTCTTGTTTTCCTTCCCTTTTTGCTTCTCTCTTCTATTTGTTCATCACTGATAACTAAGTTATAACTTTTGTAATGCCCTTTAAAAGAGCAAATTCATTTATTCTGCTCTGGGAGCTATAAACAATAAAAAATAATGGCTGTAAGCTAAAGGAGATTAGTATATTTTAATTCCCTGTTTATTTTCAGCTACAGATTCTACAAAATCAGTAGACAGTTGTAGACAGAAATTTCAGTGAAAATGTATTTCATTTTTCCTTATTCAGGAACAAGCCATTGAAGTTCAGTTGAATAGAATAATGGGTTTAAAACATACTTGTTCTTTATTGAAACAAAAATAAAAAAGCATATAAAAGTATAAGGGATCAGAGTTAATACTTGTAAATGCTTTGCATTTACAAGATGACTGCAATAGAGAGCTTCACATACATGTCCATGTGGGCTGGAACTCTGCAGTATCTGAACCCCACCTCACATAGAGTGAGTACTTATGCAACTAGGTTCTTGCTGTTTACTCGTTAACATTGTTGGTGTAGTTAAGTGGAAATAGAGGCTGCTCCTCATGCAATGTGATTCTAGGCCAAAGATTTCAAACTTTAGGATGTCTGTCTTATCTTGATCAAATTGCAATTTTTAAGATAGAGGTTCAAAGGTGGAAGCTTTTCTTCAGTCTGGTACTGACAGTGAAAAATCACATTACAGCAGTGACAAAAAGGACCTCTTATTAACTTCAGCTACTAAATCAAGTACATTCATTCCTGAAAGAGAAAGATTTCATGATGCATACGTGATGGACTTCAAAGCTAAATTGCTTCAGTGCATTTTTTTCATGCAGAGTCATGAAGACAATTCAGAAAGCAAGGTGAAGATGATAATTGGTGTTTCCAGAGGTGCCACCTCTTCCCTAAAATAGTTGTAGTGGTTACCAGTTATTTTTTGGACCCTCTTTAGACTGTTTACTATGATGAATAAAGCCTTACAATTTTGGCCTCAAATTGACCCACCAACTCCTCTGCAGACCCCACCAAGCACAAAGTAACATCCAAGCTAATTCTACTTTGGGGACATAATATGTGCTTAAATACTTCTACTATGGATTTTAGAATTCTTTGGGTAGCTTAGATGGATTTTAATATTTTTTATTATGCATCAATATTTTGAAACTATGTAGATCCAAAAATAGAACCGTACATTTTAAAGAAACAAACAGTTTCTAGGAAAACATGAAACGACTTGGTTCAATGCTTAACAGCACCACTTAGTCCATGATAGACTATATTTCTGCATGAAACCTTAAATTCCATCATGGTAAAATACTAGAAGAAATGGACGAAAAGAACCAGAGTAAATCACTAAGGGAAAACTGCACATGGAGTTGCAATGTAAACCACATATCTTTGGTTATGATACAATATATTCCTTTAATTTACAGGAAGGCCCAGAAAGTTTGTAACAAATGTTTCATCAAAGTTTGGTTGGATATTAATAAATAATACTAAGGTGCATTTTTTACAGATTTTATTAATTACAACCAGAAGATTTTGGATGAGATCAATGTGCTAATTCATTCTATTTCCTGCTTTTATAAATCAGTATCCTTCTTCTTAATACATTCTTTACCATTCAAAGCTCTGCAGCTATAGTACAGGTAGTTCTCGACTTATGACCACAACTGAGCCCAAAATTTCTGTTGCTAAGCAAGACAGTTGTTAAGTGAGTTTTGCCTCATTTTATGAACTTTTTTTACCACAGTTCAGTGATTCACTGCAGTTATTAAATTAGTAACAGGGTTGTTAAGTGAATATGGCTTCCTCTGTTGACTTTACTTGTCAGAAAGACACAAAGAATAATCACATGATCCCAGGACATTGCAACCCTCATAAATATGAACTATTTGGCAAGCATTCAAATTCTGATCACATGACCTTGGGCAGTTGTAAGTGTGAATTATGGTCATAAGTCATTTTTTTCAGTGTCTGTAATTTTGAACAGTCACTAAACAACTGATTGTAATAGAGGACTACCTGTATAGTGGATAAGACAATGATTCTTATAACTAAACTTTTATGTTTTGCAATGGATCATTTGCAACATGGGAAACATGAAACACAATATAACTTTATCTATCTATCTGTTCGTAGTGAAAAAATGAATAGAAATAAATAACATAAAATAATACACCAAATAAAAATATGCACTCTTATTTTATCCTTTTAAAATCTTGTTTTACCAAAATATCACTGCTGCATTTATTGAACAAATTAGCATTCCAAATGTGTATTTATAAAAGTAGTGAATTTTAGTAACGGTGGAAATAGACATCCCAAGGTTGAGATTATGGATACATAAATTTGTTTCAGTTTTATTTCTATGGAAATCTAAAAGGATGCCTATTATTTTTTTCTTTTCAGTTATACTGTAGGAGTGTGATTAATAACAATTTTAGTTGTTCTCTGCAATGTATGCAAAATATATTGAACATGCCATCAAGCTGCAAGTAATTCTGTAAGACTGTAAAGTATTTCTGATTAGTTACTAAACACAAGAGGTTTAATTTTATTCTTTATTAAAGTATTCTGTTCTACATAAATATATTAGAAGTCTTTTTTAAAGTTTTAAACCAGTATAAGTAAATTTTGCTTAATGTATGATTAAGGGATATAACACACATTACTAATGTTATCAACTTGCTTTCTTACTCCTGCTTCTACATTTTTTTATTTTTTTTTATCACTGTACTAACAGAATATACACTGAAGTATATATTCATGCCTATATACACTCGCATGCATGCAACCTATACCTGTATCTACAGTATATATTTTTCAGAGTATTCTTAAGATGTGTTCTCAGTCACTGGTTTACACTGGAAAAAGAACTGATGTAAACAAAATGTTTATTTTATATTTATTTAGTTAATTTTATGATTTGTGAGATAAAGTGGTTATTGAAAAGTATTTATTACAGTGTAATGACCCTTTGGTAATACCTTGGACAAGTGTGTGTGTGTGTGTGTGTGTGTGTGTGTGTAGTTATAAGCAATTATCCTATTTATTTTTAAATGTACAAAATGTTATTTTATAAGAGTAAGAAGTAAGTTTTAAGATATCCTGCAGAATGTAAGTAAGAATATTGTCAAAAAATACAACAGAGGTTGCCTTTCTAAGGACTAAAAGCAAAGTTTGAATTCTTATTTAATATATCTTCCTGTCAAACATGTACTTCACAAAAAGTTTAATAACTTAGTCCACACACCACTAATAATGTGAAAAATTATTTTCAGCTTGTAGAAAATAAAACAATTCAAGGCAAAGAAATAAAAAACAAATATTCATTTCAGTACCATGGACAAGACCAATAGCCACTACATCTGACATTTAAATTAAATGCATCTTGCTGCAGTATAAAACATTAGAACTATGAATGAAAAATTAAAAATGCTGGTGATTAGGCCTATCTTTTGTGATAAATAGTAGAGCCACACTATTAAGTTTTGACATTTTTTTCTTTTATCGCTACCTTTAACATATAACTAAATCACAACCTAAATGTCTCTGATTTCCAATTAGACATTACAGATACAATCTGGTCTCTGTCACTTCAAATTTCAGTCCAATATATACTATGTATGTCCTTTATCTGACCCAGTCTAATAAAAGTTTTATTTTTTTAAAAAAGAAATTCAACTGGTAAAATTATGGTCATAATATTTTTTTTCTCTTTATGAAACTCCACAAGTCTACTTGACCAGCAAACAAGTGACTGAAGGGAACAGTTTCAGGAAAATAAACTGAATAGAAAAAAACCTGAAAACTTACTTTTTCTTTCTCTCTTCCCAGCACACACAAACATAGCAATGCCTTTTTTTCTTTATTAAAGTGTTAATTATAGTTGTAGAGTAGCCCAAAGTAGCTTTATTAAATATTGATTCATTTCAAATAGATAATTCTATCATTATAATCATAATTGAAATCTTATTTATATCCATCTCCAAAGCAGTGTTAAGTATTTTCTGCTACCATTGATCTCAGTGATATTGCTTAAATTACATGCTTAAAGTTTTACAGAACACAGTGGGGATTAATTCTTGCATTCTGTCCTATTTCTGAAATGTCACCAATGTTTTTATACACCAGAAAGATAGAAAGACTTGTCATTCATATACATGTATTTCACTGTCCTTAGTGAAATGCTAAACTTGGTCCAGAAAGAATATATATTTTCAGTGCTCAATATTTTTGTTTGTTTTGATACTCAATATTTGTTTGTCAAATTTTACATCTATAATCAGTCCCTTTATTTAAGAGCAAATAAATGTATTTGAGATAAGATATAAGAGTTGATAACAAGATGTTTCCAACTTAAATCTTTTCCTTTTCTTCCTTAACCTCCATGCCCTATGATGAGGAATAGGGGTTGGGGCCATTCAAAATGCTTGAAGGATAATAAGATGGGGAAATGTATTGTAGAACTTATGAGATAAATTTGCAGGACTTGTAATACAACATGGGCATTTAAAAAAAAGAAATTACCGTAATCCTTTCCCAATAAATTATTGTACAACTAATTTGGAATAAAATTACAAATAAACTTCTTCAAATTAACTTACCTCTATATGTCATATCCAGACAATACTGTAAGATGCCTTATGGGATATCTTTCATTTTGAGGATAAGCATAGGCTGAACAATTTCCCATTAAAACTTTTTTAAAAACCTATTTTAAATCATGTTCCTTCTTCAGAAAAGACATTTTTATAAAATGCTACATTGCAAAAATCATAAAATAACCTATGAAATTCCTTGATGGTGAATTCATCACCATTTCCAAAATTAGCTTTCAGAATGAAAAACTAAACATGAGCTTTAAATGTTTGCTGCAACACTTCAAAATCAGCTATATTGACAACTTTAACATATATTTAAAAAGCAAATTGAGTTGCATTGTGTTAGTTTTTATATTATTTGAGTGTAATCCTTTTATATGAAAAATTAATTACATTTTTGCTATGAATACATAAATTATTATAAAATTCCTTATTATATGAATCAAGGATAATAGGACAATAGAATCATTATCTTTTGCCTAAAACTCAACTATCTTTACATTAATCATGAAGGAAAAGTAGGGGGGTAAACCTGCATAGAAACTTTAACAATGATATCTGAATATGTGGAAAAAAATACAAACTCTACAGCAATCCTAGAATTTAAGGGAACTCATAATTGTAGTTCTCAATATTTTATATTTACATGAGAGAAAGTGAAGTGGCATCTTCTACCTATCATAAACGGATCATAAGCATTTTCTTCATTGAGCACAATTATGCATCATCTTTTTAACTTAAAAAAACAGGTAAAGATAATCCAGAATAATGCAAATTATCTATATTTTGCCTAGATATAAAACCATATGCACTTACCCCAGGGTGGTCATAGTAACAATGGTATACCAGAAAGCAGCAGGAATACTGGTGAACTTGCTGGCAGATGAACCTTTTTCAGCATAGAACATAACCGTAGCAAAGATTATGATGGCCATAGTGAGAGAAAAAAGGAGAAAGCCAAGCTCTGATGCACAGCTTTTCAGAGTGTAGCCCAGGATGCGCAGACCCTGTGAGTGGCGCGAAAATTTAAAGATCCGGAAGACCCGGAAGACACGCAGTGTTACAAAAGCTCCACTGACATCCTCATTGTTGGACATCACCAGGCCAATGTAATATGGCATAATTGCCACAACATCAATGATGCTCATGACGCTACGGACAAACTTGTACCGGCTGGGAGCAGCCACCAGGCGCAAGAGATACTCAATAGTGAAGATCATGACACAGGCTGTGTCTAGGCAGAAGAAAGCCACATCATAGCGCTCTCCACAGGATAGCTCCTTGATGGCCCCAGGAGTTATCCCACAGGGCACAGTCTCCACCACATTGGCAAGGACAGAAACAGCAATGAAAAAGCCAGTAACATAATAAAAAACCAGGGCCAGTGTGCTGGTGTGTGGATTCTCAAAGGCCCTCCACATCCTCTCTCGAGCTGTCATGGAAGGAAGGTGACACTCATTGGCATTATCCTGATCAGCATCATCCTGAAGGCGTTCAGCATTTTCCCGTCGTCGATCCTTGTACTCCTCATAGCAGCAATCGCCAATGATTTCAGGGATAATACCAAAGAAGGCCAGCTCCTCATCATAGGCTGAGATGCACTCCTGACGGGGATAGTGTAGCTTCCCTGTTCTATAGAAATTGAGGATGTGTCGGAAGATATCAGGATCCCGGTCAAAAAAGTATTGCTGTGTCTCTGGATGGTAGAAGAAATCCCTCTCTGAGCTGCCCAGAAGGGTGTCAGGATAGCGTTCGAGGGTGTCCAGCCAGGTCTGGAACTGGGTGCCACTCACATTCAGCACAATCAGAGAATCCTGACTACGTTTCCTCTCCTGCCGAGGTGCATTTGGCATAGGGTTGGAGGCCACTGGCATCCATCCTATTGCTGCTGCTCGGGCAAAAGGCAGCCATGCTGCTACTCCTGCTGCCATTATGGAAGCTGCTGGTGGTATTGCTGGGTGGTCTCTTTAGAAATATTCCAGTCTTCTAAAATGAAGAGGGAGGTGGGAACACAGAATATAGCAAGAGATTAGGGGCCCACACTTTATGTATGACAGGAAAGTCTACCCTATTTTTTCCATCTTCTTTCCCTTCTAAACCTTCCCAAATAACTGAGGCTCTCCCATTGCTTAACTCTATTTGAAATATTTGCTTTAAGGTGTTAGCCAACTGTGGAGCATGAGAAGCTCTTCTATGTTTTTGATCAACACAAACACTTCCTTTCTCAATAAACTGAAGTCAGGAAAGATCAACATGCACAAAAATGCAGCAAAAATATACTGTCTGCAAGAGCAGATCAGCTAGCCTGTGGTAGGGAGTGGTAATCAGTCAGCAATTTTATCAAACCAACAGACAACTCCTAGGTCAGCAATACTCTGTTCTTTCCTGATTCCTGGGAAAGACTACGACACCTGTCTACTACAACCATCAGCTGCAAATAGTTGGTTGGGAACTGAGAGAGAAGAAAAAATGGATTTTTTTTCTTTTTTGAATACTTAGGCTAGTGCTACAGAAAGAACACCTGCTAGGATGTCTACTTACATCTCTTTGCAAATCATAGGTTTTTAGCAGAAGGTGTGAAGATGTCACTTTACCAATTCACAGTTGATTCCCTTTATCCCAATGATCATCACATCATACCACATGATCCTATTTTCCAGGCTCTTGTACTAAAGAAGCAAGGCAGAGGGACAGAGAACTAGCAGCCTCCAACTTGATACAGGGAAGCTTTTACTGAATGAAAAAAGAGAAACTGAGAAAGAAGCTTAGCTCACAAAGAATCCTGTCAGTCTCCTTAAAGAAAATGAATTTTTAAAAGCAAAAATTAAGGTTGAACAGGCAGATGGGGGGGGGGGTGGGGAAATCCAAATTTTCAGTTGAACTGGACAGAACAACCACTTGTGGGAAACATGCAAAAAAAAGGGAGGGATGAAAAGAACAATTCTGGGAGGGAGGTTCCTATGAATGGGGTTAGCTATAACCAAGGCTATAACCAGGATCTCCATCCTGAATGAAAATTCAGAAGGAGCTGCAAGGGAGGTTTAGGATGGAAGAGAGAAAGGCCAAAGAGGTGGGTTAATAGAGGAGTAAACATTTTGAGAGTTGGTCTTGAGGAGGTGAGAAGAATCCTAAAATAGAAACTTTGGGTTTGGAATGTTCAAATACATTTGATTTAGGAATAAAGGTGACCTTAGGTGCAATGTTTGCAGCTGGGACGGTGAAAAGGAGGGTTACAGTCCTTAGCCTAAACATTGCTAGCCAAAGAGAGATTGGAATTCTATAGGTGGAGATTAGGACTAAGTCCCTGTGTTAGAGAACAAAGGTTAAGGAAAAGGAGCCTAAGTATACCATACACAAACACTCAAAGCAATATGTATGCACGTGCATGCGTGAAAGCAGTAACGCTATTTATGCAGCCCAAAATAAAACAATGAGCACTTCCAGTAAGGAGATTATTTTGGACTTCAAAAGGTTTAGGCAAGAATATAGTTCAGAAATCTCGGCTAGGATAAAGGACTGATTTGGGAGCGGGTTGGAGATTCCCGGATAGGGATCAAGAGAGCCATTTCACTTTAGCTTTCGCCTCCCCTTCTTACACATCGAACTGGCTCCTGCCTCCCCCCACCCCCACCCGCTCCCAAATGACGCCCCTCTCTCCAGCTGCTCCGGCGCCCTCTCAAACTCTCCCCGCCACTTGATGCTGCCCCGCTGGAAACAGCGCGCCCAAAGCTCTGGCGGTGGAGACGGAATAAGCCCGGGAAAAAAGGGAGGGGAGGGGGCGAAAATTTGGAAGGAGGGGTCGAAAAGGCCTCCGCCTCGAGGGAGGGGGCTCCGGCTACCTGTCCACGCGCCAAGCCTTCCTCGGCCGTCTTTCCCTCCCTTCGCCTTACCTGAGGGCGAAGTCCGGCCGGAGCGCTCGCTGGGCATGGAGGGGACCTGAAAGTGACCGAGGCTCCCGCGGCGCTCGTGCGGAGGCGCTGAGGCGGCTCCTGGCCAGCCCCCCTTGCTCTCCCCTCGGCAACAAGTTCAGCGGCAGACGTGGGAGGCGGGCGGGCAGGGGGGGGGGGTCAGCGAGCGACGCAATTCCGTCTGGTGGCAACTCAATGCAGCCGCTTCCCTCCTCCTCCTCTTCGTCCCCACCCCCCTCAGGAAAGAGCTCGGCGGCGGCGGTTCTCCTCAGGCAGGAGAGCTGCCGCGATCGGTTGGCGGAGGGATGGGCTGCTGGGGCCAAGCTTCCTCCCAGCTCCAGCGGGTGCCCGGCATGCCTTGAAGAGCGGAGCCAAGGGCTTCCCTGCCGCCGAGGCTCCTGCTTGCGGGTGTAGAGAGCGGGCAGCAGCCCACGGAGGCGAGCAACCCACCCTGCAGCTGCGGGTGATGCCTCCCCGGGCAGCTGCTCCGCTTTTCTTTTTCCTGAAAATGTCAGGAGAGGGAGGAGAAGGCGGGTTGTGTCGTGGCGGGAAGGAAGTAGGGGGCTTCGATCCGGAGGGAAACAAAGAAAATTGCAAAACGGCGCCTACTCCGATTTGGTCGTCCAGGCGAAGGGGCTGCGGGCGTGTGAGCGCGCGCGCGCGTGTAGCGCTCTGCCCCACTCTCAAAGCCCTCTCTCTCTCTTTCCACACACACACACACGTACGCACACACAAACACACACACAAACACACACAGGAAAGCGCGCGTCAGCACAGTCCGACCTTGGGCTCTGGGATACTTCCCCTTTCTGGTGGGGATTAATAAAGAATTTATAGAGCCTTTTCTAAATGACACCCCTCGTCTCCCCTAAGGTGACGATCAACATATTGTTCAAAAACACAGTTTTTCAAACTTTGTGAATTTTTCCCTCTTCGTCTAGTTAAAAATACCCGTTTGCCCCTGGACACGAATATCTATGCCGTTTGCGACCCGCCCCGCCCTTTCGCCCCAGAGAATCAATGCCTGTTGACCAATCTTGTTTTAATCCACTTGAACGAGCTTTCTAAAACGAGCGCCACTCTCGGGATGCTGCCTGGGAAGGGTTCAACCCCCGCTCCCTTGTTTCCTATCTTCTTCCTTAGTGTGTATTCTTCGTATTCCAGTAATATTTTTTTCGACAATCCTCTTTCTTTTCTGACCACTAGATGGCGCCTGGAGGATGATTTCTGCAACGCCTTCTCTGATGAAACTTTAAGGAAAGATTCTTCTCAGAAGTAGCAAACCTGTTATCTAGCCTGAACCACTTCAGATGAGAACTCACCTGATTGAGTGCTCTTTTATTATCTCCGAACAGAAATTATCTCTGCATACAAAACCGGGGAGGGAAAAAAAAGTGAAGCCTTTCTTTCCAACAAGATTCATTTAGATTCAACCTAGAAAAGGTCGACCTGCTAGGCAAGCTGCACACACTTAGTCCTCACTTAACTGCCTTGCACAATAACTGTTTGCAGTGATGGAAAAAGTATTTCCAGTCTTCGCATTTATGACAGTCACATGCCTGTAATGCAAATGAAAGCAGAAGTAAGTTCATAAGCACAGTCCTGGTTTCACTTAGTAATGTTTCATGTAATGACCAAATTGCTAGTCTTAGTTGTGCTTACTAAATGAGGGCTACCTGTAGTCTATCAAACTGTTCAAGAAAGGTTTCAAGAAACTGAAATTAGGTTCAGATAAAGGTAAAGAAGATAAAGAAGCAACAGGACAATTCAGTATCACAAGGCATGCTGGTATTTTGGAAAGACCTTGGGAGACAGGGAAGAGCCACAGACTGTTGGACTAGAACAGTGGTCCCCAACCTTTGTCTCTTGGTGGCCTGGCTGTGGGGGGAGAGGGAAAACAGGTCACGCCAGTGGCGGGTCAGTGTGCACAACCACATGCACTCAGCTTAACTTGCACAAGTGGAGAGCCAACACGCATGTGTGTGCAACTCAACTTGTGCATGCATGTGTGTTGACCCGCTGTTTGAACTGAATAGGCCGTGGCCTGGTAGTTGGCCACGGCCTGGGGGTTCGGGATCCTTGGACTAGAGGCAACTTAGGTGCATACCCTTCTTTGCTTCTTGCAATGTAAAGACAATGGAGGAGAAATGTACTTTCAGACATGCAAGATTCTGTTAATGTTACTGAAATGTATTGGGCTTTGTTTTATTGAGTGTATCACATGGGTTTGATTGCTGGAAGGTTGCTTAAGAAGGGAGCTGGCTAACAGCTCCCCACTCCTTAGACAACCCGTCTCCAGTGCCTCCATTGGCTGCTTCTAGGGCAGCAATAGGTTGCTTTAAACCTATTGGCCACCACCTAGAGGCCAGGATATAAATAGCTGTATTTGCAGCCCTGTTCCCCAGTTCAGTTCCTGCAAGCAAATAAAGAATGTTCCTGACTAAACTCACTCGCCTCATCTCTTCTCTCAAGCAACGAACCCAGTACACAACACTGACAATGAAGGTGGGATCCTGCACCTTCAATAGAGCTGAGAGTCACTAGGGGTGAGACCAGAATGCGCCTGGTGGGAAAGCAATTCCCCCCCTACGGTCAGCATAGCACAGCCACACTAGCGACCACGAGCCCTGAGGATCAGTCACAGGGCATACAGAGGAGCAGGACAAGAAGACAACAAGCCCCAGCCACGAAGACCAACCCAAAATGGTGAAGGTCATAAAACTGGAAGAATTTGACATAGCTAACCCAGACAGATGGTCTTCGTATCTATCCAGGGTCGAGAACTACCTCCTCACCAACCAACTCACTGAGGATGGCCTGAAGGCCGCTACACTCCTGTGTGTTTGCAGCCAAGCCACGTTCGACATCGCAGAGAACTTGTTTGCGCTGATGCCATTGGAGTCCGTAATGTTCACAGACTTGAAGAAATGGCTCGGTGACCACTTCCAGCCCAGGCTGTCGGTAATCACTTGGCGCCACGCATTCGAACAGAGGGTTCAACAGCCGGGTGAAACAGCATCTGAATTCATTGCGGTGTTGAAGCAGGCTGCATGCCTGTGCCAGTTCTCCGACATAGAGGAGAGGCTCCAGGACCGGCTCGTCTGTAGCCTCTGGAATCAAGAGTTGCAACAAAAACTCTTCACCAAAGAGACTCTGTAGTTTCCAGACATGCTGAAGGAGATCATGGTGGATGAAGCTGTCAGCGGGCCTTAAGAGCCATGTGGCCCACCAAAACAGCACAGCATGAGGAGACCATCTACCATGAGGATGCCAAACACATGGAAGACCCTGAAGACAACACAGAAGTTGACAAGTTACAAAGGCACGACGACCAACAACGTCACAGGGACAAGCAACAAGGGACAACTTACAAGGCAGATCCCTTCCTTAGGTGCCCAGGGTGTGGCAGCTGCCACCAATGCATGGACTATAGGTTCTGGACAGCCATGTGCTGGGCCTATGGGAAGGCTGGCCACATTGCGTCCGTCTGCAGAGGTCGCCAGAAGGACTGGCAATCAAACTGCCAGTTGAACATTCCAATCAGGAGAGGTACCAGGGCCCCGGGACAGTTTAGTATAGGATTTTGCTCCAGCTGCAGAAGCATTTGCCACACAGGAGCTCGCTGCCCCATTAAGCCAAAATTTTGACTTCAGGTCGAGCTGCAAGGGGTCCCTTGCAAGATGGAGCTGGACACATGCTCAGCCATGTCCATCATATCACTTGAAACATTCAAGTTCATCTGCAATCGCAGCAAGAGATGGGCCAAGCTCAGGCCATCTGACATTATACTGACCAACTTCCAGAATGCCAGAGTCACAATCAAGGGCAAGGCCACATTGGCCATCAAATTTAAGGGGTTTTCTGGGCACCTGGACATTGTCGTAGTAGGGGGTTAGCGAACGAGCCTGATTGGGCTTGATTGGTTTGATGCATTAGGCATCCAAGTCATCGGTATCAACTGGACGCAAGTCGCGAGTCTAGCAACAGTATGTGAGGAGTTTGCAGATGTGTTTGACTCAGGTCTAGGGACTTACAAGGGTCCACCAATAACATTTAAACTAGATCCTACTGTAATGCCTGTCAGGATTAAACCTCATAGAGTGCCATTTGCTCTTAAACACAAGATAGATGCTGAAGTGGATAAGCTAGTCGAACAGGGGGTACTACAGCCCGTAGATGGGGGTGAATGGGAAACCTCAATTGTCACGCCACTAAAAGCCAACAGAGAGGTCAGGATTTGCGCTGATTACAAGTGCACAATTAATCGTGCACTCAAACAGCATGTGTACCCAAAGCCAGTGGTGAGCCACATCCTGGCTTCACTGCAAGGGGGTACAGTTTTCGCAAAGTTAGATTTGGCTCAGGCCTACCAACAGCTTCCTGTGGATGAGGCCACAGCCGTGGCACAGACTATTGTAACTCACAGAGGGTCTTTTAAAGTAAAACGCCTGCAATTCGGGGTTAGTGTAGCCCCTGGCAGTTTTCAAAGCATTATGGTGTGTACGCTCAAGGGCATTCTGGGGGTCTGCCCCTATTTCGATGATGTGCTCACCACCGGTGAGTCCACTGAGATGCTTGCAAGGAGGCTCAGAGCCATCCTTCAACAGCTTCGCAAAGCGGGCCTTAAACTTCAGAAAAACAAGTGTAGCATTGGAGTCCCTTCAACTGAATTCTTGGGTTTCTGTATCAATGCCAATGACATCCACCCTGCCAAGTCCAAGTTGAAAGCCATTCAGATGGCACCCACCCCCAAGACAAAAGGAGAGCTTCAGGCATTCCTAGGCCTCCTAAATTTTTACCATGCATTCCTTCCTAACAAGGCCACAGTGGCAGAGCCATTACACCAGCTCTTGGATAAAAACACTCCTTGGAAATGGACCAAGGTCCATGAAAGCAGTTTTAAGGCATTGAAGGCCCTACTGTCCTCCAGTTCAGTGATCACCCACTTTAAAGCGTCAATGCTGGTGTGCCTTGTGTGTGACACATCCCCATATGGGTTAGGGGCTGTTTTAAGCCATTTGGAGAGTGATGGGACTCAAGCCCCAATTGCTTACTATTCCAGGACATTGTCCTCTGCAGAGCGTAATTATGCACAAATTGATAAAGAGGCATTGGCCATTGTAGCTGGGATAAAAAATTCCACGACTACTTGTATGGCAGGGACTTCACGGTCTTCACAGACCATAAACCATTATTGGGGTTATTCACTACAGACGGACAGACACCCCACATCTTATCCCCTAAGATGTTAAGATGGTCCATCTTTTTATTGGCATAGAGTTTCAGGCTAATTCACAAACCCGGCATAGATATGGGCCATGCAGATGGCCTCAGCAGGCTTCCACTGCCTCAAATTGAGCCAGATCCGGCCCCAGCAGCCTGCATTTTGTCTATTCAGGACTTGCCTGAGTTTCCCCTCCACGCTGGGGATGTAGCTGCAAAAACTGCTACAGACAAGATTCTAAGCAGAGTGCTATCCTGGATTCACATGGGGTGGCTGGAAAACAGTCCTGGACCTGAGTCCAGAGCTACTTCACACGTAGACACGAGCTTTCAGTTCATAAGGGGGACCAGGGTCATTGTTCCCACTTCATTAAGGGACAGGGTATTGCAATCACTTCATGAAGGTCATCCGAATGTCCGAATGAAGGCTTTGGCACAAAGCTAATTATGGTGGCCAGGATTAGATAAAGCCATAGAAGCTCAAGTACATGGGTGTTACACATGTCAGCAGTCTAGGCCTGAAATGCCACACACTCCTTTCCATAGATGGGAAGAGACACACACTCCCTGGTCAAGGATTCATATAGACTTAGCTGGGCCCTTTCAGGGACAGCTATTTTTTATAGTGGTCGACAGCCACTCTAAATGGCTGGAAGTCATTCCAATCTTGAATATGACTACTGCTAGGACCATCCAGGTGCTTAGGAAACTCTTTGCAATATATGGGCTGCCGGACATTGTAGTATCCGATAACGGGGCCCAGTTCACAGCGGCAGAATTTCAAGCCTTCTTGAGAACTAACCTCATTAGGCATGCAACATCGGCTCCATTTCATCCATCTAGCAATGGGCAAGCCAAACGAATGGTGCGCACTACAAAGAAGTCACTGAAGCACATAGTGACTGGGGATTGACACCACAGACTGGCGATTTGTTGCTCTGCCAGCATACCACATCGTGCATGGCAACTGGCAAAAGTCTAGCAGAGCTGCGCTGGGGAAGGCAACTAATCATGAAATTGGACAGGTTGCACCCAGACCGGGTGGCAGCAGACGCCTCTCACCCAAGACCTCCAAGGGAGTTTCAACTATATGATTACAGTGATTTATATTTACCTAAAATTCTGTTTGTACCAAAATTATATAACAATAAATATTCAGTCTGGGCCATTATTCCCATTCAAGAAGTATTGTCTCTGTGTAAGTATTTCCAGTGGTGGGATTCAAATATGTGAACAACCAGTTCTCTATGTGGATGCCGCTTCCAGAAGTCCATTCTGGGCCTGGGCAACAAAAAATTAGCTACCTGTTCCCACCACTGAGTATTTCAACTTCAGAACTGGCCATTTATAGTCAGAACTCTTCCAAGAAAGAATAGACTTACACAGTTCAGACTTGGAGAAATATTCCAGTCTTAAAATATCCATGCACACCTTTAGAAATTCTGTTCTGTTAGTATAGTGGAAGAAAACACCAAACACAATAAAAGCTGTTTGGCAAAATGGTTACAAATAAAATATGTATATGACAATTGGGATAGATTTTTTTTGACATGGCAGATGCTCTGTGATTTGTGTTCATTCTTCTAAACACTTTATCTGCCTCTTTACATAAATTTCTTAACAGTTGAATGGTAGAGACGAAAGCATGATTTTCTATATTGGTGAAGCTGGATTACAGGATTGAGCAAGCCTCTGTGTGCATGTGTGTGTGTGTGTGTGTGCGCACATCTCCAGTTGAAATTCACATTGAATAGATAAAACACAGCTTATCTCTTTCTGTACTTAATCCCTATGACATTTAATCTGAACCATTATTTATCCCAATTCAATCTTGGATTTTCTTTTGAAAGTTCCAGATTGGTTTTTTTTTAAAAAAACTATGAATAAGAAGTCAGAATATGTGTGAGACTAGTTTTCTATTTTTTTATGCTAATTTGCCTTCAACATATGTTTGGCAATATAGATAGCTGAAACATACTGTATATTAACTAAACAGTATGGCTGTAATGCTTTAGCAGCCTGCAATTTTAGCTAAAAAACACTGTGTTTAAATGGAAACTAAAATTCAATTTCATAAGGATTTAAAAATTAAAATGAAAGGTTGCACAGGAGTATCCAATTTTGTCATATCAATAGGTCATGCATTTAAAAATGTACAATATACTTCTGATTTAAAAATGAAATTAATTCTTGAGAAAGTAGTTATTTTGGGTCTATTGAACCATTAAAAATCCTTAATAATGAATGGATGTTAAATTTCCAAGTTGCTGATATAAGACATCTGAAAGTTCTTTAATTTACATGGTTTGGTTCTGTTATAGGTTTGTTTGGACTTTAAATTAATGCAGGTTAATATAAGTTGGGAAAAATTACATAGGGATCTAAGTATGATATTGGATATCTCCAAAATAAAGAATTTGTCAACTTGTTAAAGCTGGAGTATGGCAAAGAAAATAATTTTCATAATAGAAAGAAAGTCATTGTCCTGATTTTAAGGAATCAGTCTAAGATATATATTTATTCTCCATTTTTTTTTAAAAAAAAACCCTTTCAATTCAATGGCACATGGTCCACATATAATGATCAGGTGATTGACTGAATTGTTTTCAAGCAGAGATTTATCATAATTATATAGAACTTTTTATTCTTTGAATTTCTTTATGTTTTAACCATTAAAATGTAATTACTGTTCTTATTTTATTCTCATTATTCATTGTATACACTTTCTTTTGTGTTTCACTATTTTAACAATAACAACTAAAAATCATGCTGTGTATGCAAATGCACAGTGTGCACATGAAAATAGGGGCTAAGGCAACAAGTCCTTTCAGATATCCAGGTACATCTTGATAAAATTAAGTAAATTAAATTATGACCACTAATCGTTTTCCTGGAATCATAGAATGGGCCTATTTGAACAGGGTTCTCAAAAGTGCTCACTAGTATAGATGTTTGGCCAGGCATTTCAGGAGTAATTATTAAAAAGCATGCATATGGACAGTGGACAAATTTGGTATTACCCACAAGAGAATGGATGGTCAAGATGACGAAGCCTGCAGAGATGGCTAAACTGATAGCCTTGATTAGAGAAAAGACATTAATTAAATTTAATGATTATTGGAAACCACTTTTGTACTGTTTGCATGTAGCAGAAAAAATCAAATTAAGATATATTAATTTCATGATTAAAAAATAGTTGATAGAATAAAACTCAATATAGTTTTAAGGAAAATTTCAGTGGTGGCTCCTGCTCAATATATAGTTTTTTTCCCACCCTCCTTTTTAACATTGGGTAAGAAACAGAACAAGATGTACTTGGATAATAGATAATAAGCAGTTGGATAAAATTCTTCTTCATTAGGGTTTGACAGGAATGATGTTTTAAAGGGACTAACTTTTTGGAAAGTTACATTGTAGTGAGCTTTGGGAAAAACAGAGCTTTAATATTCTAGATATTGCATAACATATAGGAATTGTATTATTTTTTTATTTAAAAAGTTTTACAATACATTTTAACTTTAATCCCCCCTCCCCCACCCCTATCCAACCCTCCCTATCCCTCCCCCCCACTCCCTCCCCCCTCCCCCGACTTCCCAGAGCTAAATACAGGGCATAAAATCAAAAAACAAACATAGACACCCTTATGTTATCAACAATAAACTATAAATTCTATCTCTCTCTAGCTCATATAAAATGAATACAAACAATATTAACATTACAAATAAAGTAGAGAAAAAAAAGGAGGAAAACAGAAAAAAAGCTTTGCTCAAAATAAATTTTCTTAATCCCAGTCCTTATTCATATTAATTTCAAAAAAAAGAAAAAGAAAAAAGAAAAGAAAAAAAAACAAAAAAACTTTCACCTGCTATTTACATTCTCCCACCTTTCTCTAATTTCCAAACAATTTCTCAGTTACACGCCAAAAGCGCCTATCTCTGTTAGTCTTAATAATCTCCAACCAAACTAAACTACGATCAAAAATAGTTCTTGCATGTATCACACCAAATGTCTCACAGTTCCAAATCATCCTTAAATTCAAATAAAAATTCAAATACAAAGAATATATAAAAAAAGATTTAGGCAATCTCTAAGACAACTTGTTATTAATTAGGAGCTTACATACCCATTCTTAGTTCAACACATACTTTAAATCCATTACCCTAATATACTTTTCTAGCAAGCAATCTTAAATTGTGTAAAATATTAAAAAAAGAAAAGAAAAAAAAAACCTTCTTTCTCCTCTATAATAATTTTTACTCCATTGACATTCTAATCTAAAAATTAATCAGCAATCTTAACGCCCCAAAACTTTTGGAGCACCTCTGTCATGACCCCCAAAACTTCTTTAGACCGCTCCTCTCTCACATCTTCACTGTAAGCACGCTTTGGAGATTCCATAACTTTCTGCTGATCTTGCTCTTGCTCTCGTCTCGCTCTTCTTAGGGCGGCACGCGTCCTCTTCTGGCCTCCTGCAGCAACCGATGAAACTGTGACTTGATCCCCTCCAACACCATTGTCCTCTGTCTGTCTATCTGTAACATCTTGAGGCTTTCCCCCACCGTATCCTTTTGCAACTTCCAAAAATGATAGGGGGGTTGCTTTTAACACATTACTATAAAAATCACGTGCCTGAGCCACAGTAACCAAACGATGTCTTTTACCTTCATACATCGCCACCAATCCAACTGGAATCTCCCATCTAAACTTAATATCACGTTTCTTAAGTTCCTGTACCAAAAATGCAAAATCTTTCCTTCTCCTTAGGATCTTCGGAGGGGTCTCTTTTAAAACCAAAACTTCTTGCTCATCCACTACCAAATTAGTATCATAAGCAGCTTGAATAACTTCATCTCTCGTTACTCTCTTTGTAAAATAGACCACCACATCTCTGGGTAACTTCTTCTGTCTTGCAATCCATGAATTTACACGAAAAACTTTGTCCATATTTCCCTTAATTTCAGATGCTGACTGGCCCAGTACCCCTTCCAGAGCCTCAGAAATCAGCTGCTTTAAATCTTCTTTACCATTCTCCTTTAAACCCCTAATTCTAATAGCATACTGCATCTGATTATACTGAACAAGGCTCAATTCTTCGTCCATTTTATCCCTTATATTTTCATTTTCTAATACCTTTGCTTCTAATATAGAGTTCTTTTGACTGAGATCCTCCACTTTTATATCCAGCTGTAGCACACATTCAGCTACGGATTCAACCTTAGACAAAATGTCCCGCCTCATTGCTCTCAGCTTCTCTTCTATCTTCTTCTCCAATTACTCCATTTTCTCCTCCATTTTCTCCTCCAGCTTTTTCAACTTTTCATCCATCATATCAGACATCAATTGTACATGCTTTCCAAGAGCGTCTTGTAAATCCTTAAGCGTCAATGCCGGGGGAGATGCAGGAGGAAACAAAGCTTGCAATGAGGTCTCTTGCACCAGGGAAGACCCCACATTCCGAAGAGCTTTAGAAGTTTTAGCCGCCATCTTCCCCCACTTTCACTTATTACTCACTTTCACTTTAAAGCTATAAAATCCATTGAGCTAGAGAGTAAAAATAAAGAGTCCACTTCACCTTGACCTCCTGTTCCGCTCTGCCTGCTTCTTGATAATCAAAAGTATTTCCATTTGGCAGGGGTGGTTGCTAACGCCTGGCTCTGCTCCAATAATCCCAGAGCAGAGGCGCTGCGCAGCTCGGAGCAACCCAGGCTTCGGGGGGCTCATCCTTCAGCCGCCCAAGCTCTCAGCTCAGGCGGCCCCAGAGAGCTCAACCCCTACCTGGGGCCTCACCCCCTCCTTCAAATCCATCTAAACAGCTGATTGGCGCTGTTTACGATGGAAAAACACAGCTGCGGAGCGGGCAGCCTGAAAACGGCTGTCTTCGGCGTCACGTCGCCACCGGAAGTCAGGAATTGTATTATTAAGTAGCCTTGCTTTCCAATTTCTTGCAAGCTAGTCAAAACATGATTTATATTAAACATTAAAGTGCATTTCTAGGATCTATTTAAATCCTTTTAAAGTATAAGAATAAAATAAAAATAAAATACTAATTAAAATACTTTTGAGATATTTTTGCATAACTATCACATATAAAATCACGTCATAACACATAAAATAAATGTCAGTGATGCCATTTGTCAGAATCCATTTATATCACATTTCATAATTGTATAGGTAGAACAACGTGCTATTTCTGGGGATTCTGCCATCTCTCCGAGGGGGGGGAGAGGATGGTTACTAAAGCGATTTTCAAACAACAGGGGATGTTTTAACTGGGGGAAGGAGGGGGACAGACAGGTCTGGATTGTATCTTCATTTACAACTGAAAAGGAAAGCAATAACCATAAAACCAAGGAGAGTTCCCTTTCCCATGGAAGGACCTGACACCTAGCAACTGATGACAGCCTGACCAAATGGATGAGGGGAGGGGCTGAAATGGGAATGCTTTATATAGGATTGAAATGTAACTTTTGTCAGATTCCGTCTTGTATTCCCACAATCGATTCCATCCTAGTAAACATTTTCCTTTTGGACTAAACTTGCATCCAAGAGTTCTTATTTCCTAAGATGTGGATTGAGGTGGGTCCTGACAGTAGACGGAATCTGCTTTAAGAGTCAACCTGGAAGGGAAAACCTTACCGGGGGATTTTGCAACAAATACAATGTCTGGCGACAAAGCAAGAGAGGAGGGAAGCCCCATGGAGGGTGAGTCTTCCCCCCAAATGG
The DNA here is from genome assembly GCF_947247035.1 of Vipera ursinii. Lineage (NCBI taxonomy): Eukaryota > Metazoa > Chordata > Lepidosauria > Squamata > Viperidae > Vipera > Vipera ursinii. The sequence continues at coordinate 23,831,003 of NC_139515.1, forward strand.
AATCCCAGAGACAATGGGAAGCTGAAGCAGCATATTCCCCCGGGGAAGAAGCGGTGGAGCAGTACGACTAAAAACCCCGGTGGTCGATGGGCGTTGGAAGTAAAAGTGAGTGGGAAAAGGCTTCGGGAGAAATGACCCTGAGGCATAGTAACCACCAACCGGAATGGAGGCAAGAGATGGAGAGTTCCCTGCACGCCAGCGAGGAGGAGCGAATCCTGGAAAAGGCCATTGATCTGATGAAAGCAACCCTGAGTTCACTGAGGGAGGAGAGAGCTGAGAATCGCAACCGAGGCAGCGCCTGGGGACGCAACTGGAAAGGTAACGGAGGAGATCCAACACCTGAAACCCCGGGGCCGTCCAATGGAACAGGAATTGCTGCCTCAGCAGTACGCACCCACCCCCCAGAACCACAGATGGGGACCAGGATGAGGAGCGATACCGGCCACGGCACAGACAACGCTCCAGCCAAAGACTCCCGCCCCTGGAAGTCAAATTCAAGGGGGAGCCATCACGACTGGGACTTTTCCTAACCCAAGTCCTCAGCTACATGGAAGAGTACGGATGGGACATCCCCAGTGACAAAACACGCATCCGAATTGTGCAATCTGCCCTGGACGGGACGGCTGAAGACTGGGTGGTGAACTTGCATGACTCCAACGCCCCAGAACTCAACGACTTCAACCGATTCATGTCATCTTTGAGGCGACGGTTCGAGGATCCTTTGGCTGACCATAAGGCCCGGGAGAGAATCAAAACGGTGAGGCAGGGCAGGCGAGCAGTGGCTGATTATACCCAAGAATTCCGAGCCATTGCCAGCAAGCTGAACTGGCCATAAGACATCCTCCTTAGCCACTTCAAAGACGGTCTGAACTACGACCTGTATGATGCTTGCCTGCCTCGAGGAGACCCACCCCACCTCGACGACTGGTACATCCTGGCGGAGGAAGTGGAAATAGACCTACTGAAGAGACACCACAGAGGAAAACCATGGGGCCGCCTGCCACCCGAGCAAACACGTGAGGGGGAAAAACCACCAGCCACAGCCAAAAAATCAACAGGTTGCTTCAACTGCGGGAGAGAGGGCCACCGTGCTGCAGAATGTCATTCAAAAGCCCCCCCACGAAAACCAGAGGCATCATCCTCCAAGAAGCCGGGGAAGCCCCAAGGCAACACAAAAGAATCTTCCATGAAGGGGACAGAGGCTGTAGAGTCCACAATTCCTGCCAGGAACTGGGACTGGACTCCGGCCTGCACCGCAGGGACGGTGGACAACTCGGAAGACAGCTCAGAGGGAGAACCATTGGTAAGTGGACCCCTTCCACCCATAGCTAAGACAGTGACTATATTAGCTTCCCCTATGCCTGAAGCAGCCAAAATAAAAGCTCTGATAGACTCTGGGTGCATCCGCTGCCTTATCAGCCCAATGCTGGTGGAGAGATTGAGCATCCCAGTGAGGAGGCTAAAACAACCAATCTCTTTTAGTCAATTAGATGGGACAATAGCAGGGGGAGGACCAGCCACCCTAGCCACTTCACCAATCCACCTATCACTGGGGCCCCATGAGGAGGACATAATGTTTATAGTGGCCCCAGGCATGGAATGCCCAATGACCCTAGGACTGGAATGGCTGAAGAAATGGAACCCCGGGATAAACTGGAGGACAGCAGAACTCAATTTCCCAAAGGGGGGGCAGAAGAACTTAGACTCCAAAAGCACCCCCCCCAACCCAGAGGGAGGAGACAGCAGCAGTGGGGAAAGAGAAGGGATTACCAGAGATACCGGAGGAATACAGGGACCTGGCTGAGGTTTTCAGTGAGGAAAGAGCAGATGAGCTTCCCCCCCACCGCCCCACAGACTGCACCATAGAATTCAAACCTGGGGCAAAACTCCCAAAACCCAGGATGTATGCCATGAGCCCAAGGGAAATGGCAGAAATGGAGAGATTCATAAAGAAAAACTTAGAAAGAGGATTTATTGAGCCTGCCAAACCCAAAGTGGCTGCCCCGGTTCTGTTCAGGGAGAAGAAGGATGGGTCTTTTTGTTTGGTTGTGGACTATAGAAATTTGAACACAATTAGTGAATGTAATCTGTACCCCCTTCCTCTAATGAAGGATATGTTATCCCACCTATCGAAAGGAAAGATTTTTACCAAACTAGACCTGAGGGAAGCATACTACCGTATTAGGATTAAGGAAGGAGACGAATGGAAGACTGCATTCAACTGCCCAATGGGGTGCTATCAATTCAAAGTATTGCCATTCGGACTGCAAGGGGCCCCTGCAGTCTTTATGCAATTAATTAATGACGTGCTGAGAGAGCACCTATATAAGGGGGTCCTGGTTTACCTCGATGACATCCTTATCTTCACAGAAACCAAAGAGGAACATATCAAACTAGTCAGAGCAGTCCTGAAGAAGTTGCGAGCTGCCCACTTATATGCTAAATTATCAAAGTGTGAATTCCATCAGGAAAAAATCGACTACCTGGGATATCGCATATCTCCAGAGGGCATCGAAATGGACCCTGAGAAGGTCAGGGCAGTAGTAGAGTGGGCACCCCCCCGCACACGGAAGCAATTGCAAAGTTTCCTGGGGTTTGCAAACTTCTACTGCCAATTCATCCCCGCATTTGGCCAAATAGCCATGCCCCTCACAAATTTGTTGAAAACGAAGGGGGGGTCACCTGTGAAACCCAGCCAGCCTCTGAAATGGTCAATGGAATGTCAAGCAGCGTTTGAGAGGCTAAAGAGACTTTTTTCTGCTGAACCTGTCCTAAAACACCCAGATCCCGACAAACCTTTTGTAATACAGGCAGATGCGAGTGATGTAGCGGTAGGAGCTGTACTATTACAAGAAAATGATGGGGGGACATTGCAACCATGCGCATACACATCCAGAAAACTCACAGAAACAGAACAACGCTGGCCAATATGGAAAAAAGAGGCATTCTCGTTGAGGTGGGCATTACTAACATGGCGCCAATTTTTAGAAGGAAATAAAATACCTTTCCAGGTCTGGACAGACCACAAAAAATTGGAAGCACTAAAAACGCCCAGGAAGCTCACTCCTAAGCAAGCCCGCTGGTCCCAACATTTTCACCGATTCAATTTCACTCTCAAACACTTACCGGGGGGAAAGAACGTCCTGGCAGATGCATTATCCCGCATGCCCCAATATAACAGCACAAGAGTTACTGACTTTAAACCACTTGTACCGGAACAACAACTGGCAGCACCAGTCACCACCAGGGCACAAGAAAAAATGAAGCCGAAGGTAGATAGCCAAACTGGAATAGAATTCAGGAAATCTTTGGAAAGTGATGAATGGTTCCAGAAAAATAAACATGTGTGCACAATTAAAGATGGACTGCCGTGGGTGGGGGAGAAGCTATATATACCTGCCACACAGAGAATCAATTTCATGCAACTGTGCCATGATACAAAATCAGCAGGACACTTTGGCTTTGTAAAAACCTTACACTTAACTAAAAGGCAATTTTGGTGGCCATCTATGAAAAAGGACATAGAAAGCTATGTGGGTAGCTGTCAAATTTGTGCGATGGCCAAAAGACTGCAAGGGAAACCGCCATGTCTGTTACAACCGGTGGCAAACCCCTCAGCCCCATGGAAAGAAATAGCCATGGATTTTATCGTAGAACTGCCAGAAAGTAATGGAAACACCGTAGTCTGGACTGTCACAGATCTGTTCTCTAAGCAAGTACATTTCATACCTTGCCAAAAAATCCCGACTGCAAAAGCATTAGCAAAACTTTTTGTACAGCATATTTACAGATTGCACGGGGTACCACAACGCATCATATCTGACAGAGGGGTGCAATTTACGTCGGCATTTTGGAAAGAATTTTTATCCCTCTTAGGAACCACCCAAGGACTGTCATCTAGTCACCATCCTCAGACAGACAGAGCTTCTGAAAGACTTAATAATATACTTGAACAATATCTGAGATGCTATATTAATTTTCAGCAGTCCGACTGGACGGACCTACTGCCTTTTGCAGAAGTAGCATATAATAATGCAGTCCACTCAAGCACAGGTTACACTCCTTTTCAAGTAGCTACAGGCCAGAGTTTCAACCCAATACCAGAACTAACCCCAAAAGAACCGGTTATCCCTGATCTGAAGGAATGGATTGCTCAATTACAAAATACATGGCCAATCGTTAGGAAAGTGTTGGGAGATGCCAGAAAAGCATACAAGACACAGGCAGACAAAAAAAGAACCGATCCCACACCATTTAGGGTAGGAGAGATGGTATATTTATCCACAAAATACCTGAAATCACTCCAACCCTGTAAAAAACTAGGACCAAAATATATTGGACCCTTTCCAATTAAAAGAATCATAAACCCAGCAACAGTTGAATTAGAACTACCCAAAAATCTTAGACGAATACACCCAACCTTCCACTGCAGTCTATTAAAGAGAGAACAACAATCACCACTATGAGAAAAAATCCCACCACCACCACCCCCCATCATGGTGGAAGGAGAACAACATTTTGAAGTGAAAGAAATCTTAGATTCCAGAAAACACCATGGAACGATACAATATTTAGTGGCATGGAAACACCTCCCCTCCTCAGAAAATGAGTGGGTTAACAAACTCCATGTTAAAGCACCTAAGTTGCTTAAGAGGTTTCATACAGAATATCCAAACAAACCAGGCTAACATTTATATGTTTTCTTTCCCCACAGATGGACTCATCTTTTTTCTGAAAGGAGAGCCGAATGTCAGAATCCATTTATATCACATTTCATAATTGTATAGGTAGAACAACGTGCTATTTCTGGGGATTCTGCCATCTCTCCGAGGGGGGGGGAGAGGATGGTTACTAAAGCGATTTTCAAACAACAGGGGATGTTTTAACTGGGGAAAGGAGGGGGACAGACAGGTCTGGATTGTATCTTCATTTACAACTGAAAAGGAAAGCAATAACCATAAAACCAAGGAGAGTTCCCTTTCCCATGGAAGGACCTGACACCTAGCAACTGATGACAGCCTGACCAAATGGATGAGGGGAGGGGCTGAAATGGGAATGCTTTATATAGGATTGAAATGTAACTTTTCTCAGATTCCGTCTTGTATTCCCACAATCGATTCCTTCCTAGTAAACATTTTCCTTTTGGACTAAACTTGCATCCAAGAGTTCTTATTTCCTAAGATGTGGATTGAGGTGGGTCCTGACACCATTTTTCAATCGTGAGTGAAAGGGCAGGGCCTCTGGTTTAATAATATTAGAAGAATATTCTTACTGCTCTCAAAGCAGGTGATTGATGCTTTCATTTCAGAAATACAGCTCCTTTTTTGTTTGGGGATTCCAACATTTATTCAAAATAATTGTTGGATGGGTGGGTGGATGGATGGATGGATATTTCTATGTCTATACAATTTATAAAACATTTTAGACCAATTTTCTCTTAAACTGTAACTTGGGGAAAATTTTCTTAATTTCAAATTTATTTATGTATTACATTCTTATACTACCCAATTCTGGATTGTACACAGATAAAAACACAAATGACAATAAAATAATATAAAACAAAGAACAAAAGATGGCACAAACAACTGAAGCGAACCCCTATTAACCAGAAGAAACCTCAATTGCCTTTATTAAAAGCCTTGTTGAACAGCCAGGTCTTCAAGGCTCTCTGAAATTCCATTAAGGTCCTCTAGGTCTTGGAGGAAATCTCATTCCAGGGGGGCAGGTTGCACAGCAGAGAAAATGTGTGTTTCTGAGGTCTTGTTTGATCAAAGGTACAAGGAGCACATCAACTTTCTTGGATGAATCAACACAGCAGTTATTATGGGTGATAGGAGGACCCTCAAATCTAGAGACCAAGAGCAAGAAAACTAGGCTCATGGCAAAATATAATCTGCTTGAAAAATATAATCCCTTTACTTGAGTTTAGTGGATTTCATCTTGTTAGTTCCAATTTCTCAAGGCTACCTCTCATCAATTTACATTTAAAAATGTGAAACTTCAGTAAGCAATTGCACAAAAGTATTAACATATTTTATATACATAAAATAATTTTATACAAGATTAAAATTTCAGCTCCATAACAGTTGAACTATGCACCCTTTACGTATTTATTATCTCAGTGTGGTTTCTAAAGATTCTGACATTCTTACATTAGCTCCTTATATAGTATATAAAACACCAGTCATAATTGTATGTAAACAAAATGTTTTGTAATCAATCCTTTCACAATATTTTTGTGACATCACAATAAATAATTAAGAAATTGGATTGTATGATGAAAAGGATTATAACTTCAAGTAAAATTAAACAGCACGAGCAAGAGGTAAGAATCCTATTTATATGTAAGCAATGCTAGATAGTATAATGGTAAAAGACAAGGTGTCTGCAAATATAATGGAAGAAGATAATAAATATGTGAGCTTCTTTTTTCTTATAAAATCCAGGCACAATAGATTAGGTACCATTTCAGGAATTAAATAACTCCTTTTGCTTGTTGCTGATCTAATTCCTTTAAAATACTTGAGGTGGGAGTAATATTTTTAACATAAAATAGTGAAAACCATTTTACAGGTGTTTTCTAAAGCATTTGGGAGCTACAGGTCTCAACACTGCATATGTTTCCAATATTTATTTTCAGACAACAGAAACTGGGGCACAAGGTTTAAAGGATAATGTTGTTGTTATTGGTGATGATGATGATCATGAGAACTGAGAACTGCCCCCGACCTCCGATCATTCCGCCGGGGCCTGAAGACCTGGCTCTTCGAGCTCTCGGGCCCAGGCTGAGGAGAAATTTTTAATTGGGTTTTTTTTTTTAATTGAGTACAGGGTCAATTTAATATTTTTTAATTTGGTTTTTTAACTTTTGTATGTTGGATTTTTAATTCCCTGTAAACCGCCCTGAGTCCTCAGGGAATAGGGCGGTATATAAATGTAACTAACTAAATAAATAAAATGATAATGGAGCAGAAGCAGGAAAGAAAATATGGCCTTTGTTTTATCTGACTGTCTCAAACTGGGTTCCTTCCTGAATGGAAAAATATACTGTTTGATCTTTGGCTCACTCCTTTTCAATATACTGAGGCTGAATATGCCTGTGCATCAGTTTCAAATTCAGCCGTATGAATATGAAGCTATGTTGTGTTAGTAATCAGACTTTTTGTCATCTTTTCTGTTTTTAATTAGGATTGAATATGTTTTTTAAATTCATAAACAGGCTCATAGCAGGTTTATGTAACACATTTTATTTTAAGGAATAAGCTTTTGTAATGAGTTACATTACAAACTTATGCCTTTTGCTAAAATCTCTTGGTCCTGAAAGACACCACCAGACACTTTGAAGTTTGGCTACCATAGACTAACACAGCCCTGTTCTCAGAGCATCTACAAGCAGCAAATTCAACTGGATGGAACAGATTTTGTTTAAGAAATTCTCAGCTGGAGTTAGCTCTGATTCATACACTCTATACTCTTCAGTCTTTCAGGTAGGTAGAGACTTTTAATTCCTCATTCAGCTATAAACTGTAATGGTTCTCTTACACTATTTAGAAGGACACCCATCTATTAGCAAAATTGAATTCAGCATTTTTTTCTTTAACTCCCTTTAGCCCATATTCTCTGTATTTTCCATCTGTTGGTACAGTAAATGCAGTTATTACATTTAGATTAGGGTAGATTCTTGACTCTTGTAAATGGTATGACATTATTTGTTTTGCACAGATTTTGTACAGAATTAGTTGTGACAAGGCAGGAAACGAAGGTTTTCAGATACAATCAAGCTGCATGTCCTAGAATAATTCACTTATTATTGATCCTGTTGGCAATGGCTTCCATAATTGCAATGAACAACATCTGGAGGTTTATTGGCATGCTTATCTCTAAAATTATTTATTTTTATGTCGTATTTTTATGGATCCCATCTCACAATCACAGTCATTATATTGGTAAATCTATGGAGAAAATGGACTGTATCAAAAGAACTTAAGCCGAGAAAAAAATAAGTACTATTCCACAAATATTTGCACAAACCATAAATAACATCTGAAAGGTAGATTTTTCTGTCTTCAGTTGTATGGCATCTTGTTCAAATACTTTGGCAAATGAAAGGCCATCTTAATTTAATTTTTCCCTTATTATCAGAAACAGAAGATAACCTCCAGTGAAGACTTGGCCAGCACCTGACACTCTCAAAGAATTTCCTTTCTCTGGATTGTCATTTTTTTTCCAACTTAACAACAGAAGGAACAGGCTTCCTTTGGTTTATCTGACCTTCATGCAATAGGGAGAGTTCCAGAATCATCCCTCAAGATCCTACAATAACAGCCCATTTTAGAAGCCGTGCTTCAAAATAGCTTCTGAGCTGAAGCTTGGGGGGGCAGTGCTGAAATCACATTGTTGATGGATAAAACAGCAGTTTTGGAATTTACTTTTCAAATAGACAATAAACTATGCCTTTTATTTCTTAATCAATTCATGAAACTATTATCTCTACTAGTTAAAAGAGGCTTTCTTTAATTACAGCTTATCACTCTTTTTTGAAGCTATTGCCATCTTTGAGACTTCTTTACTGTTAAATGATAAGGAATAGGGTTGCTGGAGGCAGCTAGAATAAGGAAGCATGGAGTATTTTTTTCTTTTGAAATATAAGGATAAAAGTTGTAGTCTTAATTAACTATTTTTAAAATAATCTGTAGCTCTTTATTGTTTTGTTGTGGTGGTTGAAATTTTCCGATTTTCATGAACTCTGATTACAATAAATAAATAAATAAATAAATAAATAAATAAATAAATAAATAAATAAATAAATAATTATTTGACCACTAGAGGGAGCTACAAAGATGTTTAACTCTGAGCTGGAGTCTGTTGTCAAAGTAATCTTTGAAAAGTCCATACAGAATATCATTTATACCATAAAGACCATAGGGTCCAAAGATATTAATTATACAGTATATTAAAAAAACAACAAAAGACACAATTAGGTGTATAAAATCACCAACCCACTATGTAAACTTTATAATGTTGGACAATGCAAATAACTTAATTGTAGCTCTGGAATATAAATCTGACACCAGCTTTTATTATGATGATGGTTTCAATATAACCCTTCCAGTGCAACTGAAATAAGAGTACCAAATAAATTTACAACTCCTAAGAAGTCAAGTTTGGGACTTTTTCTTCATGGATACTAACAAGGCCAAAAATCCTTTAAGAAAAAAAGAATATGATAAACACCTTAGAAAAAGAAACTTTATTCTACAGGGATTTGGTCCAAATAATAATAATAATAATAATAATAATAATAATAATAATAATAATAATAATAATAATAATAATAATAATAATAATAATAATAATAATAATAATAATAATAATAATAATAATAATAAATAATAATAATAATAACAACAAAAAAAACAACAGATAATAATAATAATAATAATAATAATAATAATAATAATAATAATAATAATAATAATAATAATAATAATAAAGTTGGAAAGCACCTTGGAGGTCATCTAGTCCAACCCCCTGCTCAGGCAGGAAACCTTTATCATTTCAGACAAATGGCTGTCCAGTCTCTTCTTAAAAACTTCCAGTGTTGGAGCATTCACAGCTTCTGGAGGCAGCTTGTTCCACTGATTAATTGTTCTAACTGTCAGGAAATTTCTCCTTAGTTCTAGTTTGCTTCTCTCTTTGATTAGTTTCCATCTGTTGGTTCTTGTCCTGCCTTCAGGTGCTTTGGAGAATAGCTTGATTCCCTCTTCTCTGTGGCAACCCTTGAGATATTGGAACGCTGCTATAATGTCACCCCTCGTCCTTCTCTTCATTAAACTAGACATACCAATTTTCAGCAACCATTCCTTATACGTTTTAGCCTCCAATCCCCTAATCATCCTTGTTGCTTTTCTCTGTACTCTTTCCAGAGTCTCAACATCTTTTTTACATCGTGGTGACAAAAACTGGATGCAGTATTCCAAGTGTGGCCTTACCAAGGCATTGTAAAGTGGTATTAGCACTTCACATGATCTTGATTCTATCTCTCTGTTAATGCAGCCTAACAATGTGTTGGCTTTTTTTTGGCAGCTGCAGCACACTGCTGGATCATATTTAAGTGATTGTCCACTAGAACTTCAAGATCCCTCTCACAGTTGCTACTATTGAGCAAGGTACCACCTATACCAGGGGTAGGCAATCTTGGCTCTTTTATGACTCATGGACTTCAACTTGAGGTTGCCTACCCCTGACCTATACTATACCTGTGCATTTGTTTTTTTCTTGCCTAAATGTAGAACCTTACCTTTTTCACCATTGAATTTCATTTTGTTAGATAGTGCCCAATGTTCAAGTCTGTCAAGATCCTTCTGTATCTTAAGCCTGTCTTCTGGAGTATTGGCTATTGCTGCCAGCTTGGTGTCATCTGCAAATTTGATGAGTTCCCCATCTATCCCCTCGTCCAAATCATTAATGAAGATGTTGAAGGGAACTGGGGTCAGAACAGAGCCCTGGGGTACCCCACTACACACTTCCCTCCATGTAGATGCAGTTCCATTGAGGACCACACAGTGAGTACGGCTGGTCAGCCAGCTACGAATCCATCTGGTAGTGATGCTGTCTAACCCACATTTTTCTAACTTACCACATTTTTCTACCACATTTTATCATAAACATAGTATTAGCCAGCAAGAGTAAATGCTTTGTACAGTCGAAGAATTATTTGTTTTGATTTTATTAATTATTTTATTTTTAAATACAATTAAAACATCAAGCAAAAGTAGAAGCAGGTAGCAAAAATAGATAAACTGTCTGAGAACACATTTCTGTGCTAATAATTTTCCTATAATATTTATTCAAAATATTTTAAAATAACTTTTGTTTCTAAATAAACATCAAATTATATATTATTACAAGTTCTATGTAATCTTTATTTTCTGTCATTTATAAAACCAATGAAGTACAAATATAGATTTATTAGCATTGCCATCATCACTACCATTCCATTAGCCTCAATAAGACTTTCTATTGACTTTCTATTATTGTATGTATATCCTTCCATAAGCTTAGTTCTCTGGCACAATGCCTATCTATCATAATTTTTCAAAGGTCACAGAAAGAGTCTCTGAGATGACATCATATGCTTCTTCAAGAGTCTCACATAATGACTTGATCTTTGAGACTTTCATAGCTGTTTAGGGGAAGGGTCTGAGGAATGAAATGACAAATGTGTGTTGCAACATTCTGATGCAAACTACATGATTTGTATACTAATATCTAATATTGAGAGGCATGTTTCATCATTTTTCATTATTGTTTTGTTTTCAATATATACTAGATTTGAACTTGTTCAGAGTAACCAGATACTCCTTAATTATCACCTTTTGCTGTTGCTCTGTCCTTACGTTAATTGTTCTGATTGGCTTCCTTTTTAAAGGATTCTTGAAACCAAATTGGAATACAGGAGTTGGGTTTTCAGCTGGTCAACTATTGTATTTCCATTCTACTATCTTCTCCAAATGCCGGATCTATCTCAACACTGTGTCTTCTTTTTCCTGAAATATTGTTGTGATCCTTTGTTCCAAATATTATTTTAAGTTCTTTGCTATATTCAGTCTGATTTATTTGTGTTGATTTCTAGAAGGAATTTACTATGGCTTTGGTTTCTGCAAAACTATTGCATTTGGGGACCAACCTCAGGCTACTTTGCTATTAGCTGCACCTCATCTGCTGTTGATTTCATTAAGCTGAAATAAAAAAAATATCAAGCAATAAACAGCTCAAAATTATATCTATCTAGTACAAAGGTAATTTGTTTAATATCTTGGGAATAAGAAAAAGTATATGACAATTAGTACTGACATAAAATCATAGGAATTTTTATTTTTAATAGAACAGAAATTTTGTCATCAAGGTGCAATTTCTTGAATCCTGGAGAGAAATTGGAATTTTCCATGTGACTTGTTCTCAGTGCTATGCAAATTGGAGTCCTTTATCAAGCCATTAATTCTCAGAACTGGAAATACTTAGAACAAATTGGAGGTATTTCATTTATTGTGCCTTATTTCATATAACATAAGAAGAAGCTTTCTTATTGTACCATATGTTTTCATACTTTTAAAATTAATGTTATTATAATAGTTAAAATCACAGAAACAAAGTTTATTTGTTGTTGTTAGTATTGGAGATTATACAGTATATGTGTGTGTGTGTGTGTGTGTGTACACACACACACACACCCACACACAAAAAAGGGGGGGGGAAATGACAAAAATATCAAATATGTTTAACATTAAACATAAAAAGTCCCCCCCAGCTGGATGCTGAAAATAAAATAAAAAAACCTGATCAATTGTCCTCCCCTTACATAATGGTCAACAAATAGTTATATATAGTTATATAGTTATATAAATCATCCTTATTTAACAAGAATACTATATTTTATAAACAAATATTCCAGATCAGGAGATCTCTATCTAATAAGCAAATCAGTCCAACATCTAATCATAACACCACCATAGGTTTTTGAACATAATATATAAAGAACCTATGTGACCAATCCAGCTCACAACCAAGAGATTTCAGGAAGCCTATAAGCAAGCATAAATATCTGGAATCAGGGGTAAATGGTAAAATATGTGTCACATCACAGTGCAAAATCTTCTACTCCAGGTGTACTTTCATGCATCATAACTCATGCTTTGCATTTTAATGTCATAACATTTGTGCAAGCCAAGTGCTAAGATTTTATGGTACTTAATTCTTAATCCATAATAGGCTTCCTAGTTTTTGCTGACTGGGGACAATGGGAATTGAGACGGAGAGGAAGAGAAATGACTAGAACAAACATACTGTTGGTTTTTATTCGGATCAGCATCATAGCCTTACAGCATGATTCTGTGAAAACTTTTTTTTGTTGTTTTGTTGTTGTTATTGTTGTTTGCGAAAACAATACTTCCCTAATAGTATATGTTGCAACATTGTACATGACATTTTTTGGCTTCTTCATTTCTGCTCTCTCCTCATTTTCTGTCTTATTGCTTTGATGTGCTAATCTTAGCATTTTGAAAGAGCAATTGCACATTCTCTTTGGATAACACTTTTATAAGGAATCCCAAGTTTGTTTATGGATAAGTATTAATATAACCATATTTGATACTAAATGTGATAGCAGCACTGAAGTAATCTTCTTGAAAAACAAGACAGCTACAATGCAAACCTCTTTTAAGCTGTGTTATTCTACTGCTTTATATATTTGTAATGTGAAGGTCTCAGAGAAGAATTAAATGTCATTATTATGTCTTATCATTAAATTAAGCCACCAGCTGAAATATTTTCTCAGAACAATAAATCACCTGCTGAGCAATTTTCTACTAATACTGTCAAGCTTTCTGACTGATCCTAAGATAGAACTTCTCAAAGCTCAAAAGAAAATGAATGCTACACATAATAAAGTTTTAATATAGTTAAATTCAGTTCACAGACAGATTATACAATCTGTTTATCAATGAATGGGAATTTTTCCCAGAGACAATGTAATTCATAAAGCAAATGTCAGAACATGTGACGTGGAATTATTATTTTACCAAAAAATAATCTTAATGTTATGTTTCCATTTATTTTCTGCATTCTCTTAAGTCCTTTAAATGAGAAGGCCATTGCAGTTTGTAATAAAGCTTTTCATTGCAAGTGAAATGATCTTAAAATGTTACAATTCCCATGATTAATGTAAGAAGTATGCCTTAATCAGCAATTAAATTTACTGCATTCTGAATAATAAGGATCTAGGAATTCTACAAGGTTTCTCAGGACTCCCTCTCTGCCCTCAGCCATTTAAAAATTTTTCAATAGTATACAAAGAAATACACTCTAGATTTGCCTCGCCTTACCTTTCTCAACATACGAAGGGAAAAACAATTCAACCTCTCACTTCAATATTTTTTCTATCATTTACAAATCAGTTATCTAATTATCCTATAACGCATTCTCATTAAGAGCAATAATTAATTATATTATTATAATTATTAATAATTAAGAGCCATGGTGGTGCAGTGGTTAGAATGCAGTACTGCAGGCAAATTCTGCTGACTACCAGCAGTTCGATTCTCACTGGGTCAAGGTTGACTCAGCCTTCCATTCTTCCAAGGGCAGTAAAATGAGGACCCAGAATGTTGGAAGCAAAATGCTGACTCTGTAAACTGCTTAAAGAGATCTGTAAAGCACTGTGAAGCAGTATATAAGTCTAAGTGCTATTGCTATTTTTGTCCAAAAGTTTCAATTATGTCTAAGATTCTTATCTTAGCCTGTCAGCTCTTTTCAAGATAGCTTATTTGCTCCAGTAGATTTGAAGGCCAGCCTTTTTTCTTTCAAATCTTACAGATATACTGTAACATCAGGTTTTGTTGTAATATACCTAGCTGATTTTTCCTTATTATATTTTAGAAACATTAAGTTCTGGGAGATGCAATTTCTTCAGTAAATTACAAAATGCCTAACTATGGATTTTACTGAAATACAGTGTGAATAGTTACTTGTCATTTATGGGGAAATCATATGTGTTTAAGGATGACAGGTGCAAAGGGATTAAAATGAAATCTCACTGCAGCTAGCTGTTTGGTTTAATAAAAAAAATCCTTTGGAAAAAGACAAACAGAAAGAGAGGAAGGGAGACAATTTGGGAAAGAAAATTGATGGACACCCTTCACATGGCAGACAAAAACATTAGTCATACTATATAATCATACAATATTTGTAGGATCACTACATTTATTTTATTTTATTTCATTTTATTTCAAGTACTTTTATGGAACTTTATTTGGAAGAATTTAATGGCTTAAAAGAAGCAGTAGAAACCACATCAACAAAATGTATCCACCCAGTATACAGTCCAGCATCAAAAGTATAATAACCACTTTCAACATACTTGACAGGAACATTCTCCATCAACTTCTCCATCTTCAAATGTCCTAACCTAAACCAACAATAAGCTCTCTGAATGTAAACAGTGAGGAAGCAGCAGATCCTATTCCATAAGAGCTTTGACAGACAATGCCTGTCTCCTCGCTATGTCTTGAGTGTCATGGAAACTCTCAGTGGTAGACTCTATAGATGTGCCTTCTCTAGGCAGATCTATTTACAGCAAGCAGTTTCACAAATACCTAGTTCTCAAGTCAAGTAGGAATTAGGACTTTGTAATTTCCTCCCCCCAATTCTCTTTCTCTCTCTCTCAGAGTTGCCTTATATGCCCAAGCATTGGAGAATTTTTTTCAGCAAAGTTGAAATAACCCCGAGTTAACAGAAATCCTAACAAAGTGAATTCCAAAATTAACTTTCTGTAATATGTGTTATGGGGTTAGTGAAAGAAAGTAATCTGAAAACTAAATGGCAGACATAAAACTAAGGAACAGAGAGTCACATGCAAATTAGGACCCAAACAAAATATAGTGTCCCAAAATATCATGAAAAGTGAGACGCTAGTTTCAACAAAGAAAAGGTTATCTATAAATAAACTGAAAAATGCAATTCAATAATTTTATATTTAAAAAGTGAAGAGAAAAAAATAAATTGATAAAATAAAACTGGGATGCCACCAGCAACAAGCAAATTGCTTGAGTAAGGATGAAAGGGAATGGATGGAACACTGAATACTTTCCCACTTACTAAACCCCACCCCCTGCCCAGTGATTCTTTACTATTTTTAGTAGGAGCATTTCAGGTTAGGTCAGACTAGGAAAAATACGCCCTTTTAAATCTGTGTATCAGTGGTGTATCTTGTGAAGCAATACACAAGGCAGACTCTGTTTGTCACTTTCCTTAGCTATTGAACAGAGTGGATCTATTTTGGTTTCACTGTGCGCATCAGCGATCTGTCCATACTAACAGTATGGAGGTGGATAAACAAGCTGTCCAAAGAACTACTTGGCAGATTTTCTGTACTGAGCCCAAACGTTCCCTTTTTACCATCTAGCCATATTTTACTCAGATATGCTTAGAGATCACTTTCTTCCTATTTTGGACCACAAAAAGAATTGGAGTGGGGATTAGTTTGGCAGATTGATAGTAAGAGGTATTTGGTCATCTGTCTAGCTCTTTAAGTCAGATGAAAAAGTCTGGTGGGTCAGAGATTTTTTGTTTTGTTTTTCCTGTGCTGCAGTGAATTGAAAAACTCTGGTGTTGTTCAAAAAGTATTGATAGATGTAGAATGGACTCTCACTGATACTGCTATTAACAGTGATATGGACTGTGTCTCCTAAAAATAATTTTACTTACTTATCTTGAATCTACCATTTTTAAAATTTCCATTAGAAACTTCATTTTTGCCCTGACTTTTTTCTCTTTGTTGTCTTTACCATACTTAAGTTTTAGAGTGAGGCTACTATCACACTTCTCATAGCCTATGTATGGTCTATCTCCAAAAGTTTGTATATCTGTTTCAGTGCAGATTAATTTAAATCATTTTTGTTTGTTTTTCTTTATTTTTTGGATCCAAAATGCAGAGACCTTACACCAGTGCTTCCCAAATCTGGGTAAATTACCCTAAATTGGTTTAAAATGGGTTTTTTTTAAGCCAAACCATAACAGGAATATTTGAATAAGGAATTGATAATAAGCAGTTTGGGGAAATGAAGGAAAATGTTTGGGAAACACTGCCTTATACCCATTCATCTTTACTTTCCCTACTATTGTGATAATAGTTAATATAATTCAATTCAATATTAAAGATTTCTCTACATAATTCTTGTCACCTGACAAAAGAAAGTCTATGAACAATGCTTAGTGGATGTTTGGTGCCTATTAGATGATATTTTATGGATTGTTAACTTTTGGCCAAATACAATACTGAACTGACAGATTATATTTTTTAGCATAGGTTCAATCCTCCATTTAAAACAAACTAAAACAAGCTGATGAGGGAGACTTCAGTAAAAACAGCTTTTTGAAGCTGCCCTGAGCTCTACTAAATTGAATTTTCAATTTTGAAATCCTATCAATACTTCAAACACTGATGACATAGGTGATGGCGGTCATAATGCTATATACCTATTGTCACCACTGAATGCAATATATAATGTCTACAAATTATTTACTTTTTAAGTTTTGCAATTAAGTAATTCACAAACCAGCATTTTTTTTTTTGCTGCGTGACGCTCAGAGGTAGGCTGATTGTGTTCAAAACTGGATGGTCATATTTATTCTTCAGATGGAAGCAGTGGTGGGATTCAACCAGTTCGCACCACTTTGGCAGAACCGGTAGCTGTTTTTGTTGTTGTCCAGGCCTAGAATGGACTTCTGGAAATGGCATCCACACAGAGAACCGGTTGTTCACATATTTAAATCCCACCACTGGATGGAAGCGTTTCTCATGCAATGTCAAATTCAGAACCAAACGTTACAATGAATGGCACAGACTACAGATAGAGGTTTTCCACCAGCAGAAGTTCAGGTGCAGCTTTCTCATTTAATCAATGGCCACACTTTATTTTTATTTTGTAGTCTTGGCATTCATTTATTTTCTTAAGAAAAAAAATATCTGAAAGAGTTTGAGATTACTTTGAAAACCAGGTGAAGCTGGAACATTCACATTCTCTGGGGATGAAAGCGCAGTCACAATAATGTTACTAGAGGTGCATTGATAATAAAATGGTACAGGTATAAGTAAGCATACAATTCAGCAGAAAACACACAATGTAATTCAGAACAGATTTTTATTTACCAGGGCAGACCATGCAGACTTGAACTTATCCTGTTAGAAATGAAGATGCATTTCCAATCTGTTTTTTCTAGATGCCTGGTAAGCGGTGACTACAGTGTCATAGTTGTCATATTTTAGCGTTGATAAATGTTAAATATGTTTTTCTCATTGCTTTGTACGAAGAAGCAGGCGAGACAGCAAGTCAAGGAACTCAACTTTATTTATGAACCAGGCAAACAACAGGAGAACATGACATCTATTTATACTGGGAGCTGTCAACAGGTTAGCCAATCAGGCTGAGCCGGTTTCCCGCGCCGTTTGTTTCCGCCAATCGAAGCCGGCAGGTTTTGACAGCTCGGAGCTGTCAGCGGTAGCGCGTGTAGAACTGTCAGTCGGTTGGCGCCTGCGTGGTTCTGTCCGGCAGCTTTTGACAGCTGTCAAAAGCTGCCGCGGCTTTTACCTCAGCCCTGTTAAATCTTTATTATAACACAATGTGTGAATATATAACAATAATAAGTGAATACACAACACCCCTTACCCCTCCCTCTGATTGAGTTGATGTTTCCCCAACTGTTTCTTTTTTGGGTTTCCCCATTCGAAGTCTTTTAAGTAGGCGGGGGGTCTTTTTATTCTTTCGGAGCGCCGGGGGGTTGTCTCAGCTGGTTGTTCCCTTTCCCCCGGCGATTCTAGGTCTGGCTCAGGGGGCAAGGGGCATGGCTCCATGGTTTCAGCGTCGTTTGGAGCGGGGTGTTGAAGTGGTACATTAAGATCGGGGGGATTTTGGCGTGCAAGTGTTTGCGGCGGGGCTTGTGCCGTCATTTCGTCGTTCCCCCTCTCCCCTATATTTTGTGGACTGCGACGCCGAAGTTGGTCGATGTGTCTGCGGATGTGGGCATTATGTCCAGTGTCTATGATGTAAGAAAGGGGGCCAGTTTGTTCAATGACGACCCCCTGTGTCCATTTATTGCCCGCTCCGTAGTTTCTTGCCCAGACAGCTTGTCCTGTGTTGAGAGTCCTGTGTTTGATGGGCAGTTCTGGGTCTGGAGGGGATCTGTCAGGATGTAGGCGGTCTAGTCTGGTAGTTAGTCTTTTGCCCCAGCGAAGCTCTGCTGGAGACTTTCCTGTAGTTGAGCATGGGGTGGTGTGCTGCGATAAAAGGAATTGAGCAAGTCTGCGGTGCCAGTTGCCGGAGATAATTTTGCACAGTGCCTCTTTTGTTGATTTCACCATCACCTCTGCCAAGCCGCTTGTGGATGGGTGAAACGGAGCCGTGGTGGTGTGCCTAATAGAGTTCGCCGTTGTGAAACTCTGGAATTCGTAGGAAGTAAATTGGGGGCCGTTATCGGAGACTATTACATCCGGAAGCCCATGTGTTGCAAACAACCCCCTTAAAACTTGTATTGTGGCCGCTGAAGTCGTGCTAGTCACTGGTGCCACCTCCAACCATCTTGAATAGCTATCTACGACTATTAAGAATGTTTGTCCTTGGAATGGACCTGCATAGTCTATATGGATGCGAGACCAGGGCGTTTTTGTAGTTTCCCATCTGTGTATGGGAGCCTGGGGCTGGGCTGCTCTGACAAGTTGGCAGGAATAGCAGCCGGCTACATGCGTTTCTATTTGTTTGTCTAATCCTGGCCACCAGACATAGCTTCTAGCTAGAGCTTTCATTTTGACGGTCCCAGGGTGACCCTCATGGAGGCTTTCTAATACCTTAAGCCTGTGTTTTTCAGGTATGATTACCCTGCTGCCCCATAATAAACATCCTTGATGGGTAGATAACTCCTTTTGCTTTAAAATGTAAGGTTGGAACTCTGGGTCTGGGGGTGTGGATTGCCAGCCTGACATGACATAGCCTAAGACTCCGCCTAATGTTTTGTCTGCAGCAGTGGCTGCAGCAATGTCCTTAACTGATAAAGGGCATTCAGGCAGATCTGAGATAGCTAGTATCTTCCCAGCTGGTGCTGGGTCTGGGTCGATTATTGGTTGGGACAGTCTGCTCAGGCCGTCAGCATGGCCCATGGTTTTCCCTGGTTTGTATTCTAAGTCGAATGAATAGGCTGACAAAAAGGTGGACAATCTCAGAATGCGGGGGGATAATATTTGGGGCGTTAGTTTATTTACTGTAAAGATTCCTAATAGGGGTTTATGGTCTGTAAAAATGGTGAAATGCCGGCCGTATAAATAGTCATGAAACTTTTTTACGCTGGCTACTATAGCTAAAGCCTCTTTATCAATCTGAGCGTAATTGCACTCTGGTTTTGACAGCGTTCTGGAATAGAACGCTACAGGGGTTTGTGCACCTTCGCTAGTTAAGTGGCTTAGGACTGCTCCTATGCCGTATGGGGAGGCATCGCAAGCCAGGCATACGGGTAGCTGTTCGTTGAACAGTGCTACCATTGCATTGCTAGTCAGTAAGTTTTTTAGTAGATTAAAACTTTTATCGTGCTGAGGTGACCAGTTCCAGGGTTTCCCTTTATCTAATAACCTGTGGAGGGGTTCAGCGATGGAGGCTTTGTGAGGCAGGAATGTATGATAAAAATTAACTAACCCAAGGAAGGCTTGCAATTCCTGTTTGTTTTTAGGGGTTGGTGCTGTTTTCATGGCTTTAATTTTTGTTTCCGTGGGGTGAATCCCTTTTGCGTCAATTTTAAACCCTAAAAACTCTGTTGAGGGCACCCCTATGGAGCATTTGTCTCATCTTAGTTTAAGGCCAGCCTCCCTGAATCTGAGGAGCACCTTGGTTAATTTGACAGCTAAGTCGTCTTCAGATTTTCCTGCAATTAAGATGTCGTCGAAATACGGGCAGACCCCAGGGATCCCCTTCAGAGTTTTTTCCATGATTTCTTGGAAGATCCCTGGGGCTGCAGAGATGCCGAATTGAAGGCGGTTAATTTTAAAGGCTCCTTTGTGGGTTACAATTGTCTGTGCTAAGGCGGTGTCAGGGGTGACAGGCAGCTGTAAATATGCCTGCGCCAAGTCTAACTTGGCAAAAATGGCGCCTGACTTAATGGCCGCGAGGATGTCTTTGACAGCCGGGACCGGGTAGGCATGGGCGTTTAAAGCACGGTTAAGGGTCGCTTTATAGTCGGCGCATATTCTAATTTGGCCATTTGGCTTAATTGGGGTCACTATGGGTGTCTCCCAATCTGCCCCTTCCACTGGTTCTAGGACCCCTAAGTTAGTTAATCGGTCTAATTCATTTTCTATTTTTTCTCTTAAGGCGAAGGGAACTCTTCTCGCCTTGATTCTAACTGGCATTACATTAGGACTTAATTTTAATGCTACAGGTGGCCCTGTGTATTTTCCAAGTGAGCTGTCAAAGACGTCCGCGAATTGAAGCCAGACGGATTCTAATTTTGACAGCTGAGTGGCGTTGACGCCTGTCAACGCTATCCCTAGCGCCTCAAACCAGTCCAGTCCAAGCAGACTGGTCCTGTTTTCTTGGGTTACTAGAATTGTAAGGGGTCCCTTAAATTTTTTGAACTCTGCTTGAACGGAAGCTTTTCCCCGGAGTTTAATGGGCGTCTTTTGAAAATCCGCTAGGCGGAGTTTGGTAGGGCGAAGGGCGGGCCGCTTTCTGCTGCGGTTACAAATGTCCCTGTAAGTCTGCCAGGAAATTAGTGAGACGGAGGACCCAGAGTCCACTTCCATCTCACAGGGAATCCCGTGAATCCGGACGTCCACTCTGACTTTTGGCTTAAGTGTGCTGTGGACTGTTTGTTCCCTTGCTTTACCCTTCACGTTAAGCACTAGGGGTTTGGAGTTAGCCCTGACCCTGGGGGTGTGCCTGATCATACCTGCTGGTGTCACCTCCAGTTCGTGCAGGTTTTCTTGGCTCCGGCTCCGGCACACGGCTTTGAGGTGACCTGTCTTTCCACACCCATGGCACTTGGCACTTCTGAACCGGCACGTTGCTCTCGGGTGACTTCCACCACAACTGGCACATTTGGCCCGGTTTGGCTGGTAGCTAGCGCCCCTCTGATTGTTGGCAGGGCCCCCTTGGTTGTTGGCAGGGCCCCCTCTGTTGTTGCGTGGCAGCCTGAGCCTTTTGAACCGCCGCTGCACAGCATCGATGTCCATGTAGCCGTCATCTTCTTCGGAACCGCTGAAACCGCCGTCCTCCTGGTGCACGGGCCCGCTGTCAGGTGGACGATGGTTGTCACCGTGGCTGTCCTCGTAGGCGATGACTTCCCTCGCCACTTCGGCCAGTGTCAGTTCGGGCTTGGCGATCAGCTTCCTCCTTAGCCGCTCATCTTTAAGCCCGATGACGATCTGGTCCCGGATTCGGTCCTCTAAGTCCGGGAACCGACATCGCCGTGCGGCGTGTCTGACCCGGGTTATGAAATCATTGGCGGGCTCGTCAGGGAGCTGTGTTCTTCGGGCGAAATTTACCCTCCAGAAGAGCTCAGACTTCGTGGGCATGAAGTGTTTACTCAGCCCCTCGGTGAGGTCAGTGTAGGAGATCGTGGCGATAGGTTCTGGACTGAAGAGTCCCACAGCGGCGGCGTAGACGGCGGGCCCGCTGAGCCAGAGGAGGGCGGCTGCCTTTGCCCGGTCGTCTGTAATCTTCTTTACAACCAGGTATCCTTCTACCTGGCCCAGATGAGATTCCCAGCATTCCGGGTGGCGAGTGTTGAACTCCCGAATGTGGCCGTGGTTCGCCATGCTGTCTGTTAGGCGTGGGTGCAGCTGCTTGCGAGGAGTGGGAGATAGGCTCCCGAGTGACTTCAGCAAGTGACAAGCTCAGGCTAAGGGAAAAAATCTCTTCTCCCCTTAGGCGGTGAATTCAGCTATGCAAGCAGGCATCCCACCTTCGTCGCCAGTGCTTTGTACGAAGAAGCAGGCGAGACAGCAAGTCAAGGAACTCAACTTTATTTACGAACCAGGCAAACAACAGGAGAACATGACATCTATTTATACTGGCAGCTGTCAACAGGTTAGCCAATCAGGCTGAGCCGGTTTCCTGCGCCGTTTGTTTCTGCCAATCGAAGCCGGCAGGTTTTGACAGCTCGGAGCTGTCAGCGGTAGCGCGTGTAGAACTGTCAGTCGGTTGGCGCCTGCGTGGTTTTGTCCGGCAGCTTTTGACAGCTGTCAAAAGCTGCCGCGGCTTTTACCTCAGCCCTGTTAAATCTTTATTATAACACAATGTGTGAATATATAACAATAATAAGTGAATACACAACACTCATTCTATTGTTACAGAGTGAATTATGGACAGACAACAAAGGGTTAATAGGTTGCATTGGTGATGGAGCCTGAAGGGAATGCCAGAGATACAAGATATTCCAAGAAAAGATATGATGGCCTAGAGAATTTGGGGGGATATTTCTCTATCAATATTCTTGTAATCCTGACAGTCATGCAGCAATCATGCAAAAATAACATTTTGATAAGAATATACTTTTGCAATCAATCAATTTTGATTAATAAAGTTTATTTTAAAATTTAAATTAGCATACTATGATTATTTAGATAATGTAAATTGATTTGTGTATTAATACTGACACTGATGATTACTTCAAGGAACATTATGTCCAAGGAAAGTTTTCTCTCATTTGATTAAGCTGAACTCAGCCAACTCAGCAGACTGCATAACACAGTGTTTCTCACTCAGCAGCTTTATGATGTGTGGACCTCAGCTTCCGCAATTCTCCATCCATCATGCATAATATAACATAAATAACATAATATAACATATAACATAAAACATAACATAACAACATCATCAACAACAAAAAGAACTGGTATGATCAAGGCAGAACAGAATAATAAAGAGGTTACTGCATTTAGCCTGTTGTATCACAAGTTATTCTGATCTAATTTTATTAGGAATCTTCATTTATTTTAACCACTACATTACAATTCTTTGAGATGCCATCAGGGAACAATAGAAGGCAAAAAAGGAGAAAAAAGAGCCCTTTTAAAAAACATGGTTTGAGATAAAAAGTATATTACCTTTGTCATGTACCCTATTTGCACTAAACACATTTATATTCCGTATATATATATTCTGTATATATCTTGTTTAGTCAGAACACATACAAGGATTCTCAACACATACAGGGATTCTTCAGAAAATAGCAACATGTTAAGAATGTTATCCTTAAATGAAATATTTGACATAATGCTGTGATATAGTGCTCAAGATCTTTTTTGTAGCATTCATCTAGAATCTTCCAAATATATCTATCTTCCTTAGAATATATTGTTACAGCTTTTTCTTCTTTGGTGTCTAGATCAAACTTTAAATTGTCAGAATGAAGCCATCTTCTTGACTTTAGTGGTACATGTTTCTGGTAGTAGCCAAAATACCAAGACATGGACCGTGCTCTCTGTCTCCCCACATTTACATAGCATGGTGTTATCCACTAAGAGCCTCCACTTGGGCATATTGGTTGTACATTTAGAACTCAACCTATTCAGGGCCCACCAAGAAGTATAAGGGAGGTCAATCTTTCAGCCATATCCTCATTTAATGTTATTGCTCGATGGTCTTCTTTTCCCATCTTTTAATTCAAGTTTGTTCTTGTGTAAACTCAAATGTTTGTTGAGTTAGTGGGTTTGGGGCATATGTTTGTTCAGAGGATGTCAAGGATCATTCTCTTGCTTATTCCTCTCAGCATCTGTTGCTACTTCTCTTCTGATCTTAGGTGGGGCAATGCCAGTAAGAGAATATATTTTCTCAATTGGTGTGATTTTGAGACAACCTGTCACTAAGCGTACTATTTTGCAATATCAATTTGTTTCACGTGTGCAGATGTGTCCCACACTGGAGCAGCATCCTCTGTTGCAGACACAGTCAAGGTCAAAGCTGATATGTGTAACAAAGATGGTTCAACTCCCCATGTGTAGTTTATCAATTTCCTGATGATATTGTTCCTTGAACTAACTTTAGCCTTAGTGTTCAAGCAATGCTGTTTAAAAGAGAGCATCCTGTCAAGTGTCACATTGAGATACTTCGGTGTTGGACAGTGTTGTAGTTGGTTCCCTTGCCACATATCATCCAACTGATGGGTACACCATCACTAGAGGCTTTCAAACAGAGATGGACAACCATTTATATGAAAGGACATAGGGTCTCTTGCTTGAGCAGGGGGTTGGACCAGAAGACCTCCAAGTCCCTTTCAACTCTAATATTCTATGTTCTATGTTCTAAACTCTTCTATTGTATCTTGGTTTCAGAGGTGGAAAGCACACATTTGAATATTGTTTGGATTGGATTTTAAATGGCTGATGGTATCATATCATCTTAATTCTTCAAGTGCTACCATATGCTTCCCTGCTACCTCATCAAAAGATTAGGCGTGTGTTGTCAGTGACTGGTTGATTGTTCATATATATGTTATACAATGTTGGAGACAATAAACTGCCTTGTGGCAGCCCATTCTTCTGCATCCTCCATCTGTTCCAGTGCCTTATAGAGAGGCAGAGGAGTGAACCTGATCCAGAATTTTTCTGGATCATCTGGGTCTTTGCTGACTTTCAGTAAGGCAGCAACTCTAGCCTGTCTCTTCAATTTTGGGATCTTAAACTCAATTTACAGTTTTTCTTCAATTGCAGGAGCCACTCCAGAGTACAGGGACCAAATTGCTTTATCTAGTCTGTTCTTATTGTCTCAAATCTGCTGCTTTATTCATTTTCATAAGCTTTATAGCTTCCTCCAATTCTGATACCACAAAAGAGGTATTTAATACCTCTCCTGTTGTCCTATGTTTGGATGGCTTGTTCCTGAACCTTTTTATTTTGAGTTTTTCCATTCTTCAGCAACTGTCTAGCTACTGTCTAGCTGTTACATCTGTACGATTTTTCTGTGGCTGGGTTCTTTCTCGGCCTAGATTTTTAAGGAGTTTCCAAGCTCATCTGCTGTTCTATTTCATGTTTAGATAATCTACTAATGTGCATGATTGTGATTTCAATTATTGGCTAGTGCTTATGTCAGCTCTTCTCCAGCTTCAACTGTCCTGGCTCCTGGTTATAAAGTGCCTGATATCTATCCAACAAAGATTTAGTATCCCCAGTCAAGCCCTGGACATATTGGCTATGGCATTCTTTTGGTTTGGTTTTCCTTGATATTACTTTTACCAGATGAACAACTTCCTCATATTTATCTGGGTGTGGAGAGATTTGCCCTACATCTTTATCCAGCAGCTCACAAAATTTCACCTTTATCCTTCTTAAAGTTAAAACATTTTCGAAGGCATGTGTTATACACACAATAGGACTCTGCTGGGTGCCGGAATTTGAACTGGATCATCAATGATTTTCATGCACTGTGCTGCATTCTTCTTGCTAACAAAGATGTTGTTTGTGTTGTATCCCCTTCTCCATCAGCCACTGTTAAAAGATGCCAGCAAATTTGGGTCAAGGACAAGTTGAAAGTCATTAGTGTTCACCCAAGATACAAGTTGTGCCCCATCCTCATTGGTCTGGTTATATCCCTAATCCTCACTGTGACAATTAAAATCCCCAATAATAAAATTTATTTGATCATATATAAACTTATCTTATCAAACAAGAGATGACAAGACTGAACATCGACATCTTAGGTATCAGCGAACTAAAATGGACAGGAATGGGTGAATTTAATTCAGATGACCATCAGGTATACTACTGCGGACAAGAATCCCTCAGAAGAAATGGAGTAGCCTTCATAGTCAATAAAAGAGTAGGAAAAGCAATACTGGGATACAATCCTCAAAATGACAGAATGATCTCAGTTCGAATCCAAGGCAAACCATTCAATATCACAGTAGTCCAAGTCTATGCCCCAACCACCAGTGCTGAAGAGGATGAAATTGACCAGTTCTATGAAGCCCTACAGCACCTTATAGAACTAACACCAAAAAATGATGTCCTTATCATCATGGGGGATTGGAATGCTAAAGTAGGAAGCCAAAAGATAACTGGAATAACAGGCAAGTTTGGCCTTGGAGTACAAAATGAAGCAGGGCACAGGCTGATAGAATTTTGTCAAGAGAATACGATGGTCATAGCAAACACTCTTTTCCAACAACCCAAGAGACGGCTCTACACATGGACATCACCAGACGGTCAACACAGAAATCAGATTGACTATATGCTCTGCAGCCAAAGATGGAGAAGCTCTATACAGTCGGAAAAACAAGACCAGGAGCTGACTGTGGCTCAGACCATGAGCTTCTCCTTGCAAAGTTTAGGCTTAAACTGAAGAAAGTAGGGAAAAGCACTAGGCCACTCAGGTATGAATTAAATCATATCCCTATTGAATATACAGTAGAGGTGACAAATAGATTTAAGGAATTAGATCTGATAGACAGAGTGCCTGAAGAACTATGGACAGAGGTTCGCGACATTGTACAACAGGTAGCAACCAAAACCATCCCAAAGAAAAAGAAATGCAAGAAAGCAAAATGGCTGTCTGAGGAAGCTTTGCAAATAGCTGAGGAAAGGAGGAAAGCGAAAGGCAAGGGAGAAAAACATAGATATGCCCAATTGAATGCAGAATTCCAGAGAATAGCTAGAAGAGATAAGAATGCCTTCTTAAATGAACAGTGCAAAGAAATAGAAGAAAACAATAGAATAGGGAGGACCAGAGATCTTTTCAAGAAAATTGGAGAGATGAAGGGAACATTCCATGCAAAAATGGGCATGATAAAGGACCAAAATGGCAGGGACCTAACAGAGGCAGAAGAGATTAAGAAGAGGTGGCAAAATTACACAGAAGAACTATACAAGAATGAGCTTAACGTCCCTGATAATCACAATGAGGTGGTCACTGACCTCGAGCCAGACATCCTAGAATGTGAAGTGAAGTGGGCCTTAGAAAAGCTGAGCAACAACAAAGCTAGTGGAGGTGACAGTATTCCAGCTGAGCTATTCAAAATCTTAAAAGACAGTGCAGTAAAAGTGCTACACTCAATTTGCCAGCAAATTTGGAAAACTCAGCAGTGGCCACAGGATTGGAAAAGATCAGTTTACATTCCAATTCCAAAGAAAGGCAGTGCCAAAGAATGTTCAAACTATCGCACCATTGCACTCATTTCTCATGCTAGTAAAGTCATGCTTAAAATCCTACAAGCTAGACTTCAGCAGTATGTGGATCGAGAACTACCAGAAGTACAGGCAGGATTTCGAAGAGGCAGAGGAACTAGAGATTAAATTGCCAACATACGCTGGATCATGGAGAAAGCTAGGGAGTTCCAGAAAAACATCTACTTCTGCTTCATTGACTATGCTAAAGCCTTTGATTGTGTGGATCATAACAAACTGTGGCAAGTTCTTAAAGAGATGGGAGTACCAGACCATCTTATTTGTCTCTTGAGAAACCTATATGCGGGTCAAGAAGCAACAGTGAGAACTGGACACGGAACCACTGATTGGTTCAAAATTGGGAAAGGAGTCCGGCAAGGCTGTATACTGTCGCCCTGCCTATTTAACTTATATGCAGAGCACATCATGAGAAAGGCAGGGCTAGATGAATCAATAGTTGGAATTAAGATTGCTGGAAGAAATATCAACAACCTAAGATACGCAGATGATACCACTCTAATGGCAGAAAGTGAAGAAGAACTAAAGAGCCTCTTGTTGCGGGTGAAAAAGGAGAGTGCAAAAGTTGGGTTGAAACTTAACATTAAGAAAACCAAGATCATGGCATCTGGCCCTCTCAATTCCTGGCGAATAGATGGGGAAGAAATGGAGGTAGTGACAGATTTTGTTTTCCTGGGCTCCAAGATCACTGCAGATGGGGACTGTAGCCAAGAAATTAAAAGACGCTTGCTCCTGGGAAGGAAAGCCATGGCAAATCTAGACAGCACACTAAAAAGCAGAGACATCACCCTGTCGACAAAAGTGCGTATAGTCAAGGCTATGGTCTTCCCAGTTGCAATGTATGGCAGTGAAAGTTGGACCATAAGAAAGGCTGAGCGCCAAAGAATTGAGGCCTTTGAACTCTGGTGCTGGAGAAGACTCCTGCGAGTCCCTTGGACTGCAAGGCGATCAAACCGGTCAGTCCTAGAGGAGATCAATCCTGACTGCTCTTTAGAAGGCCAGATCTTGAAGCTAAAACTCAAATACTTTGGCCACCTAATGAGAAAGAAGGACTCACTGGAGAAGAGCCTAATGCTGGGAAAGATCGAGGGCAATAGAAGAAGGGGACGACAGAGAATGAGGTGGCTGGATGGAGTCACTGAAGCAGTAGGCGTGAGCTTAAATGGACTCCAGAAGATGGTGGAAGACAGGAAGGCCTGGAGGAACGTTGTCCATAGGGTCGCGATGAGTCGGACACGACTTCGCAGCTAACAACAACAACAAACTTATCTGGTTCATTAAAACTGAATTTTATTTCTGGAGTCTTATACATAGAGGTAACAGATAACTGTGGGGTTTGGATGATGTCAATGTTATTTGTTTCTGTTGATGTAACTGATATTATGCTGAGACCTAGTCATATAGAACTGTTATACGATGTTACAGCTGAATTGATCGGACTTCTCACTCATCTAAAATTTGCCTAAAAGCTAGCTTTTTAGATTTATAATCTGTTATTGGAGTCTGCTATTAGTCTTTAAATTTATGAGGGATACTATCCACAGCTTGACCACACATACATTTTGAGATAGAATACCATATAATAAACAAAGTTAATAAGATGATGTATGGTTGATCGTTATTTTTTCCATCAACCATTTTTACCTCTGGGGACTAAAAGTTTAAGACTATCAGAAAACGTTTACACCAATGCTGTGCAATTAGCAAGAAAACCACTATTTCTTCTTTACCCCTACAACCTTCAGACAATCTTCTCTCTTATTAACATATCACTTTCCACTTACAAACTGGAATGAGAAACTCTTATTTCTCTTTTCCATCACAATGACTAGTATAAAGTTCATGGATTCACCTACAGCTGAGTAACCCATTAACATTTTACTTCAGAATACTAAACTGGAGTAAATAGTTTAACCATGACATATCCAGAAATAATATTATCTAGATGATCCAAACATTATACTTCAAAATTGATGCAAGGGCATTCACCCATACTGGGCTAAAGTACTGTTCATCCATTGAGCCAACAGAAAACAATACAGGCATGAAATTTGCTTTCCTCATAGCCAATCACCATCCTGTCTTTATTTTATTTGATTCCCATCATAGTGAAAATGCGTTGTGCTATTTGTAATAAGAAGCAATCACTTTCATTTTATGGATTCATTGCCCTTCCCTTTTACCAAGTCACTAGTCAATAGAAAAACATCCATCAATCATGGCAGCTATCAAGAATGTTCTGAATCTGACTTCAATACTTTATTACTCTCTACGTTGTTTTGGGTGCCTCTGTTCCTATACAACCCATTTGTCAAATTTCATTATCCTATCTCCTCTGACTTACAGCTTCCTTGGTATTCTATGCCTCTATTAATTCCCAAGGGAAAACATCCTGAAAGCCTCACCCTCCATTATACCTTTGTTAATAATAGTATTATTGTCACCATCATAAAAAATAGAGACATATTGTTGAAAGAAGCCATTTAGACCACTCAACCTAATTTCTTGTATGGGAAGAATCAACATAAAAGCCTCCAGATGGCTGCTATGTCATTTCTGTGACTTTCACTCCCAGGTATTTGATGAGTGCCATTTTATCTTCCTTCTGCCATCTTTTCTAAAGGTCACACATATCTATTTCAATCATTCTCTCTTCATAGGACTTTCCTCTGATTCTTCTTAAGGTTTGCCATCTAGATCTAGATGCAGTAGCTGGAATGGACTCTGGCCAAAGAAAACAAAAACTTTTCTGATTTACAAATGCAGCATAAAATCATGTTGATTGGTGGCCCCAGGGGGAGGTCCTTCTCTGTGGGCGCCCCGGAGCTATGGAATCGGTTACCGGTTGAGCTCCGGATGGCGCCCGACCTTCGCTCCTTCCGTCGCGATCTAAAGACATTCTTATTTGAACAAGCCGGCCTGGCCTGATGGGGGATGGGTGGGGTTTCTTATTGTTATTTTAATATTTGTATTTACTGTTTTTAGTGGGCATATATTTAATTCCTTTTTAACTTTTGTATTTTTGTATTTTTTATATATTTGCCCTGTTCACCGCCCTGAGTCCTTCGGGAGAAGGGCGGTATATAAATACAATTATTATTATTATTATTATTATTATTATTATTATTATTATTATTATTATTATTATTATTATTATTATTATTATTATTATTAGGGCATATGTTTGTTCAGAGGATGTCAAGGATCATTCCCTTGCTTATTCCTCTCAGCATCTGTTGCTACTTCTCTTCTGATCTTAGGTGGGGCAATGCCAGTAAGAGAATATATTTTCTCAATTGGTGTGATTTTGAGACAACCTGTCACTAAGCGTACTATTTTGCAATATCAATTTGTTTCACGTGTGCAGATGTGTCCCACACTGGAGCAGCATCCTCTGTTGCAGACACAGTCAAGGTCAAAGCTGATGTGTGTAACAAAGATGGTTGAACTCCCAATAATAATAATAATAATAATAATAATAATAATAATAATAATAATAATTATTATTATTATTATTATTATTATTATTATTATTATTATTATTATTATTATTATTATTATTATTATTATTATTATTATTATTATTGCCCTTGTCCTACCCAGATCACACTGCATGTTCAGTTTAGTCAATTTTGCCAGTTCAGTCAATTTATTATTGACTAATAAATAATAAGTTTAGTCAGTTAAGTCAATGTATTATTCAGTTTAGTCAATTTATTATTTAAAATCTTTTTCACAAGTACCATTATCAAACAATTTGATATTTATTTCTTAAATGAAGAACTTCATTCTGTTACACTCACTCTTCTTCTCCAACTCATAAGGATAATTTTCTTTCTCTTTCCAAGTGGGAAAAATAGCTAACCCACCAAATGTTGTATCATCTGCAATTTCTGATTATGAATTTTATAATTCCTATTTGAGCCCCACCTCCCATTAATTTTTCCTACTATGGAAACTTACTTAAATTATCATTGTTGAATTTATTTAAATCCACTGTTTGGAAGTCCTAGATAAGAACTGCACCCCAAATTACTTTTCATTAAAATCAAGATTTCCAGCATTACATTATTACTTCACTTCAGCATTCCTCCTACTTTAATTTCTTTATTTAAACTTTTTACTTCTTCTTCTTGCTTCTTATCTGTTTTAGAAATTCTGACTCCACTAGTGTTTCTTTGCCATTTTCAATTGAAATTACAATCCTAACCTAAAAATATTTGTTCCTGGATATCTGGAATACTTTATTACATCTCCATAATTAACTTAATATAAAATATTTCATCATAGAAAATGTTGAGTGATTTTTATTTTTGAATATTATTTTCCCAGATAATATATGAGTAATTGAGTGGTACTGGTAATCACCTATACACAAAATCAGTATAAAACTTTGTCCATCTTTGAACTATGTATGATAGTATCTCAAGCTAACATCAATCATTTTTTTCTTTATATTAGTATGAGCTTTAAGAGCAATTAAACAATTTTGATCCTGAAGAGCATGCATTTTCTTTTTACTTCCTTAGAGGTTAGCATTAAAAAATCATTATAATATGATATTGTAAAGAGCTGTGGTGGCACAATGGTTAGAATGCAGTATTGCAGGCTAACTCTGCCAATTGCCAGCAGTTCGATTCTAACCGGCTTTCCATCCTTCCAAGATCAGTAAAAATCAGGACTCAGCTTGTTGGAGGCGATATGTTTAAACCACTTAGAGGGGGCTGTAAAGTACTATGAACCAGTATATACAGTAAGTTAAGTACTACTACTATTGCTATATATAATATGAAAAAATAAACAAATCTAGATAGAAACTTATTTCCAAAGGAAAAAAAAAGTTCTGCTATGCTATATATTACTTGGATCTGGCAAAAGTTGGAATCATAAGTAATTCACATATTCTAATGCATAGTGGAAGGTAAAATACGTAATCACAGGAACAAAAATCCTAACTAATTATGCATATTTATTTTGTAAATAAATATTTGTTTATTTATCTGCTTATAATATATATTATTTTACAATGAAAATGTAAATGCATCAGTAAACACTCATCCTGTTCCAATAAACAGGTCCAGTGGTTAAATGAAGTCTGGAAGAAAAAAGTTCAACCAATGTCTGCAAACATATCTTTAGAGAAAAGGTATTCCAGACTGTCACCACTTAGAAATCCCTATTAAGAACTCCTTAATCAAGAATTTGCTTGTTATTATATCCTCAAATCTGCTTTCTTGGCTGCCTTAACTGATTCTTCAGATAGCCAGAACCAGAAATGTACACAATAGGGTCAATAACATCAAAATTGCAGGTATCATCAGCTGCTCTTGGCCCTGTTCCTTTTCAACCTACAGTATATCACCTGGACTTTAAATGGGACAGGGATTTGACTGTTCACTTGCACACACAGCCTTGATTTATCAAATATTTATATTCAAATTTATCTCAGTAAATCTTTACTGATATGACATTATATAAGAATATCTGCATAGTCCCTATTGTTGTTTTTCTCTCATTGTTGGGCACTTCTCACAGTCTTTTGTGATGAGATGGGCAGCTGTATACATTTGGTTAATAACATACAAAAAATAAAAATGTTCTGTATTTTATAATAGGATATTGATTAAGAAGTAGTATTCCTTTTCTGAATGATTAAAATTCAAAATGCAGCACATTTGAAGCAGTGAATAAAAATACTATGTTAATACTTCAACTTGTTAATACCCTTAATACTTGTATTGTGGCTGCAGAGGTCGTGCTTGTGACTGGGGTCACCTCTAACCACTTGGAATAACTATCTACCACTATTAGGAACATTTGTCCCTGGAAGGGACCCGCGAAGTCTAAATGGACGCAGAACCAGGGTGTTTTTGTTGTTTCCCATCTGTGTACAGGGGCTTGGGGTTGGGCTACTCTGACAAGTTGGCAGGGGTAACACCCAGCCACATGTGTTTCTATTTGTTTGTCGAGGCCAGGCCACCAGACGTAGCTTCTGGCTAAAGCTTTCATTTTGACAGTTCCCGGGTGACCCTCGTGCAGGCTTTCTAGGACTTTGGCTCTGTGTTTTTCAGGTATTATTACCCTGTTGCCCCATAATATGCATCCCTGGTGGGAGGATAATTCTTTTTGTTTTAGAAAGTAGGGTTGGAATTCTGGCCTAAGTCTGACGTAGCCTAAGTAGGATTGGAATTCTGGCCTAAGTCTGACGTAGCCTAAGACTCTGCCCAGGATTTTGTCCGCAGCTGTGGCTGAAGAAATGTCCCTGACTGATTATGGGCATTCTGGCAATTCGGAGATAGCTAGTATTTTTCCAGCTGGTGCGGGGTCCGGGTCTATCTCTGGTAGGGGCAGCCTGCTAAGCCCATCTGCGTGACCCATGCTTTTTCCTGGTTTGTGTTCTAATGTGAAAGAATAGGCTGACAAGAAGGTGGACCATCTGAGGATGCGGGGAGACAAAATTTGGGGCGTTTGTTTATTGACTGTAAAAATCCATAGCAGGGGCTTGTGATCTGTAAAAATGGTAAATTGGCGACCATAGAGGTAGTCGTGAAACTTTTTCATGCTGGCCACTATGGCTAAAGCCTCTTTATCGATTTGAGCATAATTGCGCTCAGGTTTTGACAGCGTTCTGGAATAGAACGCTATAGGAGTTTGAGTTCCTTCCCTCATTAAGTGACTTTGGATTGCTCCTATGCCGTAGGGAGAGGCGTCGCATGCCAAACACAGGGGTAGCTGTTCGTTGAACAGTGCTACTGTGGTGTTGCTGGTCAGTAAGTTTTTTAGAAGCCTGAAACTTTCATCGTGCTGCAGGGACCAAGACCAGGGGTTGCCCTTATCTAAAAGCCTATGGAGGGGTTCTGCTATTGTGGCTTTATGTGGTAGGAAGGTGTGGTAGAAATTAACTAACCCCAGAAAGGCTTGCAGTTCTTGTTTGTTTTTTGGGATAGGGGCTGTTTTGATGGCTTTTATCTTAGACTCAGTGGGGTGAATCCCCTTTGCATCAATTTTGAACCCTAGGAATTCCGCTGAGGGCACCCGTATGGAGCATTTGTCTCGCCTTAATTTGAGCCCTGCTGTTCTGAACCTAAGGAGCACCTTTGCCAGCTTGGTCGCTAAGTCCCTTTCCGATTCCCCTGCAATTAGAACGTCGTCAAAATATGGGCAGACCCCAGGGATTCCTTTTAGTGTTTTCTCCATGATTTCTTGAAAGATCCCTGGGGCTGCAGAGATGCCGAATTGAAGGCGGTTAATTTTGAAGGCTCCCTTGTGTGTGACAATTGTCTGTGCTAGGGCGGTGTCAGGGGTGACAGGCAGCTGTAAGTACGCCTGCGCCAAGTCTACTTTAGCGAAAATGGCGCCTGACTTAATGGCCGTGAGGATGTCTTTGACAGCCGGGACAGGGTAAGCATGGGCATTTAATGCACGGTTCAGGGTGGCCTTATAATCAGCGCAGAGTCTGATTTGGCCATTGGGCTTGATTGGGGTCACTATAGGTGTTTCCCATTCGGCCCCTTCGACTGGTTCTAAAACTCCCAATTTAACTAGCCTGTCTAGTTCATTTTCTATTTTTTCTCTTAAAGCAAGGGGGACCCTCCTAGCCTTAATTCTTATGGGCATTACATTAGGGTTCAGTTTTAGTGACACCGGGGGTCCTGTATATTTCCCTAGCGAGCCGTCAAAAACGTCCGCAAATTGATGGCAGACGGTATCTAAGTTTGACAGCTGAGTGGCATTGACGCCTGTTAGTGCTATTCCTAATGCCTCGAACCAGTCCAGCCCCAGCAGGCTGGTCCTGTTTTCTTGGGTGACTAGAATAGTGAGGGGTCCCTTAAATTACCTAAACTCCGTTGGGACTGAGGCTTTTCCCTTGAGCTTAATGGGCGTTTTTTGAAAATCCACTAGGCGGAGTTTAGCGGGACGTAAGGCAGGTTGCTGCCGGCTGCGGCTGCAAATGTTCTTGGAAGTTTGCCATGAGATGAGAGAGACGGAGGACCCTGAGTCAACTTCCATCTCGCAAGGGACTCCGTGGATTAGGACGTCCACTTTAACTTTGGGCTTAAGGATGGTGTGGATCGTATCTTCCCTTGCTTTTCCCTTAACATTTTGTACTAGGGGTTTAAATTTTTGTTTTTCCCTGGATGTGGGTCGGTTCGCACCTGCAGACGTCACCTCCAATTCATGTAGGGCTTCTCGGCTACGGCTACGGCACACGGCTTTGAGGTGACCTGTTTTTCCGCATCCGTGGCATTTGGCACTGCGGAACCGGCATGATGCCCTCAGGTGGTTCCCGCCGCAGCTGGCACATTTGGCTCTGCTAGGCTGGTAGCTGGCGCTCTTGTTGTTATTGGAAGGACCCCCTCGGCTGTTGCGCTGGGACTTGAGTCTCTCGAATCGACGCTGAATGGCATCGATGTCCGTGGAGATGTCGTCGTCCTCTGGCCTGTTGAAGGTGCCGTCCTCCTGGTGCACGGACCCGCTGGGTCCGCTATCAGGGGGTCGGGGGTTGTCGCCGTGGCTATCTTCATAGGCGATGACTTCCATGGCTACTTCTGCCAGCGTTAGAGCGGGTTTGGCGATTAGTTTTCTCCGCAGGCGCTCGTCTTTAAGCCCGATAACAATTTGGTCACGGATCCAGTCCTCCAGGTCAGGGAACCGACACCGCCGTGCAGTGTGCCTGACTCGAGTTATGAAGTCATTAGCGGGTTCGTCAGGGAGTTGTATGCGTCGGGCAAAATTCACTCTCCAGAACAGCTCTGACTTCGTTGGCATGAAGTGTTTGCTCACTCCCTCAGTGAGTTCTGCGTAGGATATAGTTGCGATGGGTTCCGGACTGAATAGTCCCACAGCGGCATCGTATATGGCCGGCCCGCTGAGCCAGAGAAGTGCAGCTGCTTTGGCCCGATCGTCGGTTATCTTCTTTACCACCAGGTACCCTTCTACCTGGCCTAGGTGTGATTCCCAGCATTCTGGGTGGCGGGTGTTGAATTTACGAATATGGCCGTGGTTCGTCATGCTGTCCGGTCGTGGGTGCTGCTTGCGTTATTGTGGAAGCTATGCTTCCCGTCAGTGACTTCAGCGAGTGACTAGCTCAGGCTAAGGGAAAAAATCTCTTCTCCCCTTAGGCGGTGACTTCAGCTACGCGAAGCAGATATCCCATCCTCGTCACCAGTGCTTTGAAGGAGCAGGCAGGACAGCGAGGTTAAGCAAAACTTAACTTTATTTAGAACCAGGCAAACAAACAGAAGAACATCGCTCTATTTATACTTGCAGCTGTCAGATGTCTGACCAATCGGGGCTGTGCCGGTTTCCCGCTTCGTTTGTTTCAGCCAATTGGAGTCGGGCTGGTTTGACAGCTCGGAGCTGTCGTCTGGTGGCGTGTGCGCTGTGGCCGGCGACTTTGACAGCCGAGAGCTGTCAGTCGGTTAGCGCCTGCGTAGTTCCCTCCGGCAGCTTTTGACAGCTGTCAAAAGCTGCCGCGGTTTTACCTCAGCCCCATTGGTTTACATTAAAGTATGGTTAACGTTTGTTTTCATTAAATATGTGAATACATAACAGTTTATTTCTTTGGCATCAGATCAGAAGCTATACAAAAATAAAATGATGATTGATGAAGGAATGATAAAAGAACTAGAATCAAGACATAATCAGAATTCCCTATTAGAGACAGTACAAAAGTTCAAAGTAATTCATAATCAATTGGATCTAACAGAGATAAATGAAACCTACAAGAAGATGAACCCTCAACTGTCTCAAAAATATTAGTTCTGTGTCAACCCCCCCCCAGGATAATAGAACAGAACAGAACAGAACAGCTATGCCATTTCAGATAAGTGACTGTCCAGTCTCTTCTTAAAAACCTCCAGTGATGGAGCACCCATAATTTCTGGAGGCAAACTGTTCCACTGGTTAATTGTCTTCATTGTTAGGAAGTTTCTCTTAATTCCAGGTTGTTTCTCTCTTTGATTAGTTTCCAACCATTGTTTCTTGTCTTGGCCCCTGGTGCTTTGGAGAATAATTTGAGCCCCTCTTCTTTGTGGCAGCCCCTCAAATACTGGAATACTACCATCATGTCACCTCTATTTCTTCTTTTGTTTAAACTAGCCAAACCCAAGTCCTGCAGCCATTCTTCATATGTTTTAGTATCCAGGCCTTTGATAATCTTAGTTGCTCTTCTCTGAACTTTCCCCAAGGTCTCAACATCTTTTTTGTAGCATGGTGACCAAAATTGGATTCCAGCTGTGGTTTTACTATATTTATATAAGGAACAGTTGCTGGAATTGGGTATGTCCAGTCCTATGGTGGAGAACCTATGGAAAGTGTGCCACAGGCAGCACGCAGAGCCCTCTCTTGGCCACGCATGCCATCATCCCAGTCCTAGGCCTTCAATGCCATCCATGAGCAATCTGCATCAAAATTTCCCCAGGCAAGTTTTTTTTTATTTTTTTATTTTAATTCCATTTATATCCCGCCCTTCTCCGAAGACTCAGGGCGGCTTACAAGCTTAGCAGTAGCCTTCATTCTATGTATATGCCTGCTTATTAGGGCTTTCACACACACCCCAAGTGGCATTATTACAAAGTCAGCTTAATTGCCCCCAACAATCTGGGTCCTCATGCCCTTTCCATGCCAGATCAGCTGTCAAGTTTCTGACGTATGGATGGGCTTTTCAAGTGACTCTGAGGCATTGTTTACCTTAAAATGGCTACTTCTTCATCTCTTGTCAAGCAATAACATTCAATGTTAGCAGCGTTGACATCCACCCCCCCCCCTTACAAAGAGGACAGATCCTGTAATGTAAACAAAACACAAGTTAGGAACTGGCTTAAAGTGGAGGTTTGAAAAGTTTTCAGCAAGCTACAATGGAATACCGGGTGAATTTTCCCCCAAAGTCTGGGTAGTTTCAATTTTATTGTGACCGGGTTGATGATTTTCACAATGGGGAAAGGCCCCAAGAATTTTGGTCCCAATTTCTTATTGGGTAGTTTAAGGCGTAAGTATTTGGTCAACAAATAGACCTTTTCCCCAACTTGGAATGTTCTTTGGGGAGCTCTCTTTTTGTCAGCTTGCTTTTTGTAGGTCTCAAAAGTCTTTTTTAAGGCCACCTTTGTATTTTTCCAAATTTCTTCCCAACCCTTCACCCAATGATGAAGAGTCTGGGAAGCGGAGGGTAACTGAGGGTATTCCGGTATGGGGTTGAATTCATTCCCTGTGACTACATGGAAAGGAGTGTAGCCAGTGCTGCTTTGTACTGAATTATTGTAAGCCACCTCTGTGAAAGGGAGGAGGTCGGTCCAGTTTGTTTTATCTTATGGATTTGTTCTTCTGCTTTGATGGGTCCTCAAATGGATGGGTCCTCAAATCTTTCCCTCAGCTCCAGGAGGAAAAGGTGGGGGTCCTCCAATTCAGGGGCCTGCTCATTATATAAATTGTTCAACCATTCAGATGCTTCTCCCTCTAGGTTGGATGCAATCACATCGACCATCACACCCAGGTCTGGGTAAATGTAACCCCAGCGATTCAAGTGAGAGTGTACTTGGTTGAGGAAAAAAATCAGTTGCTCTGGTTCCCCATCAAAGGTTGCTCTGAAGGATGGGCTCATCGTTGCTTGGTGGGGCCCCCATTGCTGCTGGTCCCATCCTAGTTGGTTCAATGGCTTCTGGGGCCCCCATTGCTGCTGCCCCCCCTTGGTTGTTGGATCAACAGTTGCTGGGGGCCCCACTGCTGTTGTTGTGCTCCCAGTTGCTGCTGGCCCCCTCCTGGCTATTGATTCACTGGCTGCCAGGGCCCCCACTGCTGTTGTTGGACTCCCAGATGCTGTCTACCCCATTGGTGCTGTTGTAGGCCCAGGGGTTGTATGTTTGGGCCCTGCTGCTGCCTCCCCTGCTGTGGTTGTCTGAGGGGAGGGTGCTGTTGGTCGGTGGGACATTGTGGCACCATCTGCTGTTGTAGGCCCCTCAATAGTTGTTGGACGGCTGGGGGTTGCTGTTGTCTACTCTGGATTTTGGCCTGCAGGGAATGGTGGCACCCTCTGCTGCTTACCTACTAACAGTCGTGTTAGTCTCAAAGGCTGTGGTGCCTCCCTCATTTGCGGGCCCCTCAGTGGTTACTTGGCACTCAGGGGTGGTGACCAGTCTCCATGGGATTGTCATGCCACAATTGGCTGCTGCTCTCCAGGCTTCTGCAATACCCCAATCTGCTGCAAGGCCTCTATCAGCTGATTTAGGCTCAGAGGTTGCTGCCCCTCCTTCTGTGGGGGCTGCCACACTGCCCACTGCTGAGGGTGCCCTAGTTCCTCTTCTACTGGGGGACTGGAGGCCCTAACAGGGAACTCCAGTGGTTGGAGGGCCGTTAGCTCTGTGAAAAGGGCGCTGGGGGCCTCTTTTGGCAGGAGCTGTTCTGTGCTTCTCTCTTCTAGTTCTTCAAACCTTTCTGCTAAATTGTCAACTGATTGGCTTTGGGCTGCAGATGGATATTTCCACTCACCCGAGTATTCAGTCTCAGCTGGCCTGGTTGCTCCCCACCAGACTGGGGAATACGATGTGCAGGATTTTTTTGTTGTTGTCCCACCTCCTCTGCCTTTGAAGCCCTTGGGAATGGCAAGGCTGCTCCAAGGCGCCTGGAGTCTCTGCTGGGCTTAATCCACTCTGACGACCAGACCATTTCTCCTGATTGTTTGAGTCTAGCTCCCAGCTGGGAGGATTGCTGAAACTCTTTCCCTGCTGGCTCCTTCACTGGCCCTTCCCCCCCCTGGGGTGGCTGCTGGTGCCGGGGAGCTGGCTTCAGGCAATTTTTCTTTCTCCATTATGGGATCTTCTCCAACTCTTTCTCAGACTGCCTCCCAAACTTGGAGACAGCGATGAGAGGTCAGGACTCCCTAATTAGTTTAAAAAGTAGGAAGATTCCAGCTTGATGTCAAGTTTCTGATGTATGGGCTTTTCAAGTGACTCTGAGGCATTGTTTACCTTAAACGTCCTTTATTAGCCTAATACACTGGCAAATGCTTGCTTGAAGGAAGCTGGAATCTGAAATCTCTGCCCCCTTGCACAATATATTAAAACTCAATTCTCCACCTTTCTAATTTTGTCATTAATCATATTCTCCAATTAATTTAAAGAATCAGTTTCCCTTCTGTTAGAAAACCCGCCAAGCTCTTATCTTCTTTAATTTCAGATGGCCTTGAGGAACAATCCTCCTCTTCCCCCCTCCCAAACTTAATCCAATCTCTTAAAGCAATACACAAGTTTAACATATGAAATGGCTACTTCTTCATCTCTTGTCAAGCAATAACATTCGATGTTAGCAGCATTGACACCAGCCCCTGCAGCCCTGGGGTGGCCTTGCAGGGTGGCAGTGGGCATGGCATTGAGTTGGGGGCTGGCAGGCCAACCAAAACAGCATGTGGAGCACCAGAGGCTTGGGGAGGGAGGGTGATGACGTGGTTGGTTGGGCCATTGGCAAGAGCAATGCAGTTGAGTGGAAAGCAGCCTCAGAGCAAGTGGGGCAGGTAAGGAAAGACATCCTTGCTTCCCACAGAAATTACCTTTCTTTCCTTACCTGACTCCCAGCCCTGTGCTGTTTCTCCTTTGTGATCCACTGCCGCTGCATGCAAGGGAACAAAGGAAGGGTTTTTTGAGAGAAAAAAGGTCAATCAATCAATTCCAACTTCACGATCTTGGAAGTTGGAATTGATTGATTGACCTTTCCCCCCCAAAAAGCCTTCCTTTGTTCCCTGCATGCTGTGGATTGCAAAGGAGAAACAGCACGGGCCTTCAGAGCCACCAAAGCTGTAGCTGAATGGGCAGGTGAGGGGGGAACCTCCCCACTTGTTCAACAGCTGCTTTTGGCTGAGCCGCATTGCAACAGCATTGGGTGCAATTCTTGAGGCGGCAAACAGCTGCATCATGCTGAAACCAGCTGTTTGTTCCTCCTGCCCAATGCTGCTGCCATGAGGCCATGGAACAAGTCAGGCAGCAGTAAGAAACCAGTATACCAGTTCCTTACCTCCACCTGGCTTGTTCTGTGGCCTCATGACAGTGGCATTGGGTGTGATGGACAAGGCAGCAAATGGCCGTGGCCAGCAGCAAACAGCCACATCACACAAATCCACTGTCCAGAGCTGCAGGCCCACCCAGCACAAAGGAAGCGGTCACCTAGGAAGCCCTGCCTAGAGGTGGTAGACACACCCATGGCAAGCAGGCAAAAGGCTACCCCCAAGCGGGGAAATCCGGATCCCCATTGGCAACATGGCTGCCCAGGCCCAGCAGAGATGGGGGGAGGCATGTAAGCCTAGCTGGGACTGGGAGGGCTATGGCGCCAATGGAGATCTGGCTTTCCCCAGTTGGGGTGGCCTTTGGCTTGCTGGGTATGGGCATGCTCTATCACCTCTACTCCAGCTTGCTAGCCGGCCATTTCATTCCTTTGTGCTGGGTGGGCCAGGTGTTCCAGGCAGTGGTGGTAGCCAAATGTATATGCATGAGCTGCTGGTGGCCGCGGCCTGAGGTGGGGCCATGGTGGTGAACCTATGGCATGTGTGCCATCGCTCTGTGGGCAAGCGTGCCATGGCCCCAGAGGGAGGCGGGCCCAGGCTGCTCCCCTCCACCTCTCCATGTGTGCCTGCACTCTCTCTCTCTGCACCGTAAGTCGGAGCAGTTGCAAGAGCTGGGCAGCTGGGATGGTGGAGGCAGCTGCCAGAACAAGTCCAGGTAAGTCTGCAAAGAGATTTTGTGCCCCCCTCAGCCGATGTGGGCAGTATAGGCCTTTTCCAAGCTTCTGGAGCTCAGATCCATGGCTGCAGCACGCTTTTGCAGCACCCTAGTGGCCTGATCCAACCTCCAGAGGTTTGGAAAAGGCCTCTGCCACCTGGATCTATGGCTGCAGAGTGATTTCGCACCCCCCCATGGCCAATGTGGGTGGCAGAGGCCTTTTCCAAGTGGTAGCAATGGCAGGGCGATCCATGCAGTGGGTAGGGGGGAAACGGCGACAGCAGCAGCGCCATCTGTGTGGTGGGTGGGTGGGGCAAATCTGCCACACTTGTTCCACAACTGCTTTTAGCTGAGCCACATTGCAGCAGCATTGGGCACAATACGTGAGGTGGCGAACAGCCACATTGCACTGAAACCGGCCGTTTGCCACCTCCTGCCCAGGGCCACTACCATAAGGCTGCGGAACAAGCTGGGTGGTGGTAAGAAACCAGTATACCGGTTCCTTACCTACAGCCGGCTTGGTCTGCAACCTCATGGCAGCTGCATTGGGTGCGATGCAAAAAGTGGCAAACAGCCATGTTGCGCCAAAACCAAGGGGTCAGAAGGCTGTGGCTGCTGATGGACACAGTTGGCATCCATGTACTTGCTGTGTGTGGGAGCTGATGGTGTCAGGCAGCAGCTGCCCCTACCCCAGCCTCACCTTGCCTTGCCCTTTGGAAATGGCACCCCTGCCCTGCCCCCCTGCCTCACCTCACCTCACCCCGCAGGACAAGCCTCCTGCCCACCATCCCACCCGCTGGAGACCCCTTGGATCTCCCCCAACCCTGCTTGGCCCCCACAGGCATCCGTCCCCATGAGCAACATCGAGGTGGCCATGCCCATCCAGTCTGCCTTGACTATTGCAGCCACGCCTACCCAATGGGCCAGGCCCACCCAATGGGCCATGGCCATCCAACACCCGCTGATACATAAGTGGGTTTTGGGTTGCAGTTTGGGCACTCAGTCTCTAAAAGGTTTGCCATCATTGGTCTATGATGTTTCCTGCCATGGAGCAGCTTTATGCTGTCATGTCTCTTTACTTCCCTCTGTCTTTTAACCAAGGATTCCACCATAAAGATGGCCTTTATGTAAAATATTGAGAGCCAGTTTGATCTCATAGTTAAGGCACCAGGTAAGAAACCATGAATTCTAGTGCTGCATTAGAGATAAAAGCCAACTGAGTGATTTTGGGCTGTCACTCTCTTTCAGCCCAACTAACCTCACAGGGTTGTTGTGGGGAAAATAGAAGGTGGAAGGCATTTGTTTGCCATCTTGAGTTATTTATAAAAATAAAAACAGTGGTATATAAATAAATAAATAAAAATGTGCAACCAGTGAAAT
The DNA here is from genome assembly GCF_947247035.1 of Vipera ursinii. Lineage (NCBI taxonomy): Eukaryota > Metazoa > Chordata > Lepidosauria > Squamata > Viperidae > Vipera > Vipera ursinii. The sequence goes on from NC_139515.1 coordinate 23,874,800, forward strand.
AATCTCATTCTGTCAGAGAATCATTGGCCTTGCTCAAAAGCACTTTGCCTTGCTCAGCCCCCTTCATTACATCAATCTAAGCCCTGGTCTAAACTGAGTATAACACAGCCAAAACATAGGACATTTTTGTTTATAGAAATGTCTGCATCTATGACTCCCTCTCAGGAAAAAAACTCTTATTCTCAAATATGGACTAAAAGAAGCTTTTAAAGGAGGAAAAGGCCAATATCTATTATTTTGAGAATTGGACCAGAGTCCAAGAACCAGTAGTGAATAAAAATGAGTCTTGAACTGGATATTTACATGATGTATACATATATCTGGAGGCAGTAAACTTCCTAACAAGCATTTTGATGACCTTCTCTCTGAAGGGCCACAGTTTCACCCCTAGAGGTTCAAAAACTAATTTCTCAACTGGAAAACACTAAGGCTCCTGGTAAAGACTTAACCTTACCAGAATTCTTAAAATTCTGCTTTCTCCCCTTTTCACAGCCATAAATAATTATTTATATCTCCCTAAAGACTAACTTAACTCCATTATTATTCCAATTTATTTGAGGTGATAAATATAACCTGAAAATTATCAACAAATTAGACTTCTATCTATAATTAGTAAACTTCTGAACTGGATGTCCTTTGAAAACATTTATGAATGTTCAGCTGTGGATCAATGTACCATGCTATATCATTTAGCTAAGAAATATTGAATCCCCCCCCCAAGGTGCCCTCTCTGTAGGGCACCCTTTGATTCTATTCTGCAAAAATGATTCTGGAGGAAATTAGTCACTATTTCATTCATTTTTTAAATGTATTAATCATATTTTTACAGCCACCCATCTCCAGGATTTGACCCTGCTTGGTGTATGCACCACAATCAAATTAAACAGCAAATATATAAAGCAATCATTATAGAAATATAAAAATGATATTAATAAAATATTATTAAAATATACAAATCACAAGGCAGATAGGATATAAATGTATCAAGTACAATAGTGATGCCATCTTTAACTATTACTATAGACCACTGTCTTCTTAGCCTCATAATGCTATGATACCAAGGCACAAGCTAATATCCTCAGTGATTTAATTGAACCCATTTTTACCAGCAAAGGTGTAAACTTAGACCGTATCCTCATGCCTCTATTATTCAACGTTTAGATTAACAATATTGTTGAGATGTTTGTTAATTCAGAATTCTGTCCTCCCTCCTGTGCTCATTTCTGTTTTCCCTGTCTCCAATCTCCTTTATGCTAATGGTGTAGCCATATAGTCTGTAATTCAGGTAGGCCTCCCAAGATGCCTTAAAGGTCGATCACTTTACTGATCTAGAGACACTTTAAAATAAATATGCGTGGTCTTAGATATTTCTATAACATCTTATATACTTCACATAGGAGACATAGTTTGACCCTATTTGGGCACTATCTATTAAGGCAGTATTTCTTAAACTTTGTTTTCAGAACCACTTCCTATTTAAAAAAAATATGCAGTATCCAAAGCTTTTGTTTATGTAGGTTATATTTATTAAAAATTAGAATTGATGCATTTGTAGAATATTTATTTGTTGAAACATGTAAAAATAACAGTATTAAACCAATATTAAATATTGTCATAAATAAAATACTTCTCATGAAAAACCCTACAATAAAAAATAACATTGTTTTGAATTTTTGCAAATGTCTTCAAGATCTGACAAATACTTTTGATTTCATAGACCTCTGAGATGGTCTAGTGCTGAGTGCCCAAACTGCAACCCAAAACTCACTTATTTATTGCCGGATGCTGGGTGGGCATGGCTCACTGGGTGGGTGTGGCTGCGGTGGTCATGGCAGACTGGGTGGGCATGGCCAGGATGGGCTTGGCCATCTCGATATTGCTCATGGGGAGGGACTCCTGTGGGGGCCAGGCAGGGTTGGGGGAGATCCAGGGGGTCTCTGGTGGGTGGGACGGTGGGCAGTGTTCTGTTCCAGCCTACGACCGGCCCTCTTTGTGTGTCAGGGACAACCCCTTTTTCCTTTCAACAATCAATAGGCTGGAAAAAACCCAACTCAAATTTATTTACAGTTCTAAATAATAAAGTCTTTCAAAAAAAAGCAGCAGTCTTCTTCAACCAAAAATACTATACATGATTCAAAACATCCAACAAGAGTCAAACAAGAATCAGATTAGCAAGAACAGACCAGGATTCTCTTTGAATGTCTCTGAATAGTTGCCTTTAGCAACCAGCACCACCCACACTTTCCCCTTTTATTATCAGTCCCAAGGCATGGTTTCTCAATGCCTTCTACTCCTTTCACTGAGTTGCCTCATTGATTTTCTCTGCTCTACTCTGCTGGATTGCCTTCTGCTTCTAGCATCTCAGAAGAGATTCAGCTGTGACTCCTCTGAGTCCAACACCTCCTCCTCATACAGCTGAGCTTCATGAGGAACATGACTGGAGGGGCCAGGCTGAGTGTCCTGCAGTGCATCAGTGCCTCTCTCCAACATGGAAGGCTTTCCAAACTCCTCCTCCTCCTCCTCCTCCTCCTCTTCAGATTCCTCAGACTCAACTGCTGGGAGCACAGGCTGACACTGAATCACAACAGGCAGGAAGCTCATCCTGCAGGGTGAGGTGAGGTGAGGCAGGGTGGGGGTGCCATTGCCAGGAGGCAAGACAAGGCAGGGGCTGGGGTGGCTTCTGCCTGACACCATCGGCCCCCCACACACACACCGAGTGCATGGGGGGCAACATTGTCTATCAGCAGCCACAGCCTGCCAGCCCCTCCATTGGTGCACTCTGGGGCTCCACAGCTTGCTGAAAATACTGGACCAGCCTTCCAGCAGCTGGCGGAGCAGGGGAGGGGGAGGTGTGTGATGCAGACCGCCAGATGCACCTACTCTGTCCCATCTATTTTTGCTTGTGGTTGGAGAGCAGGTCACTGCTGGTCATCTCCTTGGCCTCCTCATAGATCTTGCCCTTGGCCCCTGCATGGAGCCTGTTCCCCTTGTGCACCCAATGCACCTTAGACCCTATTTGGGCCACTGCCACCAGCAGCTTGTGCAGGTCCATTAGGCTGATGCAGCGGCCCAGAGCACCTGGTCCACCCAGCACAAAGAAGGTAAAATTTATTTATTTATTTATTTAATTCAATTTATATACTGCCCTTTTCCCGAAGGACTCAGGGCAGTTTACAGGGCAAAATTAAAACAATACAATATAAAAATTAAAATAAAATTAAATCAATAGCCGCAAAATTTAAAATTAGAATTTAAAAACCTTAAAACCCCTCAGTCCAGGCCAGCTAACTCAAAAAGCCAGGTTTTTAGGTCCCAGCGAAACAAACGAAGATTGGGGCGACTTGGAGTTCCACCAGCAATTGATTCCATAGGGCAGGCGTGCCCACAGAGAACGCCCTCCCCCTGGGGATCACCCGCTGGCATTCCCTGACCGGAGGAACCCTGAGGAGGCCATCCCTGTGGGAGTGCACAGGATGATGGAAAGTTGATGCTGGCAGCAGGTGCTCCCTGAGATAATCCGGACCCATGCCATTTAGGGCTTTATAGGTCATCACTAGCACCTTGAATCTCACCCGGAGGGCAACTGGAAGCCAATGCAGCTCGCGGAGAAGAGGTGATACACGGGTGTATCGGGAGACTCCCATCACAACTCACACAGCTGCATTCTGCACCACCTGAAGCCTCCGTGTGGTCCTCAAGGGCAGCCCCATGTAGAGAGCATTGCAGTAGTCTATCTGGGAGGTCACGAGCGCATGAGTGACTGTGCGTAGGGCATCTCGGTCCAGATAGGGCCACAACTGGTTCACCAGGCAAACCTGGGCAAAAGCACCCCTGGCCACGGCTCCTATATGTTCTTCCAAACTGAGCCGTGAGTCCAGGAGGACACTCAAGTTGCGGGCCCTATCAACGGGGGGTAACACCTCACCCCCCATAGTTAGAGATGGAAAAGACTGGTTAATCCAAGATGCAGGTATGCATAGCCACTCAGTCTTGGCGGGATTGAGTCAAAGCCTGTTTCTCCCCATCCAAACCCGGATTCCCTCCAGGCAACGGGACATCACGTTGAGGGCATCACTGGGTTGGTTCGGGGTGGAAAGAAAAAGCTGGGTATCATCAGCATACTGATGATACCCCACCCTGAAACCATGAATGAGCTCACCCAGTGGCTTCATATAGATGTTGAACAAGAGGGGAGAGAGGACCGACCCCTGAGGAACTCCATGGCCAGCTAGCAAGCTTGAGTAGAGGTGGTAGAGCATGCCCAGCAAGCCAAAGGCAACCCTGACTGGGGAAAGCTGGATTCCCATTGGTGCCATGGCCCACCAGTCCCAGCTAGGATTGTGTGCCTCTCCCCATCTCTGTTGGGCCTGGGTGGCCATGACACTGATGGGGATCTGGCTTTCCCTGCTCAGGGTGGCCTTTTGCCTGCTGGCCCTGGGCATGTTCTACCACCTCTATGTGGTGATCCTAGCTGGCTGCTTTGCCTCATTCATGCTGGGCAGGACTGCAGGTCTGGACAGTGGCCTAATGGACCTGCATAAGCAGCTGGCAGCCTTGGTAGGTACCAAGGTGTGCAAAGGGAATGCACTCCATCTCTGGGCCAAGGGCAAGACCCTTGAGGGGGCTGAGATGACCAGTGGCGACCTGCTCTCCAACCGAAAAGATGGAATGGCATAGGCATGTTCAGTGGTGTGCATCATGTGTTCCTCTGAGTCCATGTGCTGTCGGTGCCACCGCAGTATTTCTGCTGGAAGGAGGGCCCAATATTCACAACAGGCTTTGCAGCCCCTGCTGCACTGATGGGATTCAGCCAGTTTGCACTGGTTTGGTAGAACCGGTAGATAATTTCTTTTGAGTTCAGAGAACTGGTTGATGCATGGCAGAAATGCCTCCCTCCCACTCCCAATCAGACCCATGCAATACCTTCTTTCCAGCTCAGACATAGTCCTCCGTCACTTCCTCCACCGCTGTGTGCAGTCCCACAAACAAAAGAAGTTTGTGGGACTGAAAAAAAAGTTCAATCAATCAATTCCAACTTGGTGAAAAAAATTTTTTTTGCAAGAAGTTGAAATTGATTGATTGAACTTTTTTTTTTAGTCCCACAAACTTTTGTTTATGGGACTGCACAGGGCGGTGGAGGAAGTGATGGAGGAGCTGGAAAGAAGTTCAGAAAAGAAATGGTTTTGGAAGTGAGGGCATCTGGGTGGTGGTGGGTGGGCATCTCCACAGTGGCAGAAACACTCCACCTGCAACTTTGATGGCTGTGTCGGCAGAGCTGCGAAAACAGCTCAGAAGCAGAGTGAAAGGGAAGAGGGTAGGTGGGCAGGTGAGGGGGGAATCTGCCAAAGCTGTCTGGAGAAGACAAAAATCAGCCCTGCCTCCAGAAGTTCAGAGAAGCTGCCTCTGACCTGGATGGCTGGCTGACAGCTGAGGAAGTGATGCAGTGGGTTGTGCCCAAGAAAAGGAGAGCAAGTGAGGCCAGGAGGGATGGGATGGGATGGGGGGAGGGAAACCTGCCATGCAAGGATGCATCCATCCACATAGGACCTCGGTGAGTTAGTGAGTGGCTGGTTGAAGAGGGACAGTTGTGGTTCTGCCTGCTTTATTACACAGCAGGATGGGCAGGAGGTGGTGGCAGTAATCCCTGCATCGCCAGGGCTGGCCAGTAGCAGCTCCAGAAGCAAAGCTGTGCTGCCCATCCTTGCATTGGTGGAAGAAGGCAGGCTCTGGTATGCACACACCCCTTGCTGCTGCCACTCTGCATTGTCCCCCACCCCCACCCTCTGGCCCCTTGCCACCGTCTTCATCTGCTGGGGCAGATCTGGAGCTGATGGGGAAAGGGGGATTGGACCCACACTGCTGCTTCCTGGTTTCCTGTTGCAGCATCTCTCGCCACCCCACTGATGCTGCAGCCAATTTTGGAAATGCTGTTACATCATGGGAATGCAGCCTCATGCTGCAGCACCAGTGGGGCAGCATTTGAGGCTGCAGCAGGATACCAGGAAGCGGGCCGCGTGGGTCTGATCCCCCTTCCCCCACCGGCTTCGCCTCATGGCAGTTTTAATTTAAACTAAGAATTCGGAGACCCCCCATTTCCCATTCCTCATGTCTTTTTGTGCACCTTTTCTACTTCCCTGCTTTCCTAATCACTAGTTTCTTTTCCTCACATTTTATTCAAACCATGGAGACAAGAAAGGTTGCACTAGCTAAGCTCACCCCAGTTTTATTTTTCCTTGTATTCATGATCTAAAACAATATGTGGTCATCATTCTTTAATATTTGATGGGGTTTAAAGCTAAAATATTTAAAGCTAAAAATGTAAGAATGTTTAACTAACAGAAGAGTCAATGAAAGCAAAGCAAAACTGATTAATTGACAGAGACCAACTGAATTGTGGAGCTATAAAAATAAGGACATATCTGTTTATTTCTGAAGCTATGAGTATCTTAATGCAATACAATAAGAAAGTGGATCATTTGTTTATGAAATTACCTGGTCCATTCAACATCCCCAAACCACACTAATATTGAAGTTTTAATAACATGCATTCATTAAAATCTAAATGGTTGCAAGGCAAATGATCAATAAAATAAAATATTCATTCACTGGTTGAAAGCCCTGATCTCCATGCATTCCAGTCCAGAGACACAAGTATTTTTTCCCCTAAAATAAATTTAGTTTTAAACCATGATTCGGTGTTGTTGTACATAACACAATCATACAAAATGTATTATGCATTAATAAATTTATAAACCACTCCAATCAGAGAAGGTAGGTAAATTCCATTTTTAACATAGTGTATGTTTCCGTAAATATATATTATCAGTCCAAATATCTAAAGGAGTGTTCTTTCATTAACTTGACTTTTGACAGTCTGTAGTATCAGAAACATTAATTATTCTTTTTTATAATATTTTATTAGTTTTCTAATTTTATAATTAAACATTTAAAAAGCAATGTGGTGACTGGATTAATCAATAATTCAATAACACGTATAAATCTTTAGTACAAATCTCAAGTTACAACATCAGATATTTCCTCTCTTTTTCCCTTAATATCTACTATCTCATATTAGGGTAATATAGTTCTTATTATTATCAACTAAGTAAAACTATCTTTGTTGCATTTATGAATAATTTTTAGCTAATATATATCTTAATTGTGTTTACATTCAATCCTTATATACAATCAATGTCCTGTTATTACTTTTTTCCCCAAGCTTTAATTTCCTATCAATATTCAAATTAAACATTTGGTATTTATAATTTCCAAGCTTTAGGTAACCAAAGTTTCCCTTATCTCAACTTCCTCCTTTTCCCCTTTTCATAAAAAAATCTAATGTTCTAAATACACATCTTTTCTATTTGCATACAGTCTTATTCTGTTTTCTAAGAGTTATCTATTTTCCACCATATTAAACCAAGAGTTTATTAGTCTTGTTACACATCTTACCTATTTGATTATAATGTTACTTTATTTTCTAAAAAATATCTATTTTTCATCATATTCAACCCTCTAATCAGTAATATGAAATCCCCTGTAATAAATCAAAAGCCTAGTTTCCTTCAGCCTTACTCTGGCTTTCTTCCTTTGCCAATTGACCTTCCACGTCAATACATTTGAATCATCAAACAGTTCTCCCTCTATTATTATATGCATTATTTGAAATAAAAAAGACCATTCAATTACATTCAATTTGGAAGAACTAGCCCATTTGTATTCATTAGATCACCTCCCTATTACTCCAATTTCCCACAATTGTCTTGATTGGTTTATTTTCCATTCAATCTGTTCTTCTATCTTTTCCTCAAATTTATTCTGATTGATGTAAAAAGTCTTTTCCATTTTCAATGTTGTCACTCCCTTTTCTGATTTGTCCATTGGCTGGATCTGTTGGTCAATTACATCCTCTGTCTTAGTGTTTAATTGTTCCACTTCTCCTGTTATTTTCTGCATTGTAAGTTCTTTGGTTGTAGTCAAGATCTGGGTTTGCATATCTAAGCTGGCATCTTGTTCCTTTATGTTATATCTTATTTTGTCACAAGATGAAAGAATGGTTTCGTGTATTGATTTCAACATAGAAAGGATTTTTTCCTGATCTTCATCCATATTCTCTTGATAATGTGTTAAGTTGAAGACTTTAAAATCAAACATTAAAAATAGTTTTTTGTTTTTATAACTAGGTATGGGACATCTATTTCACTTGTTATAGGTAGTCTTTATAGTGGAAATTGTTTATCAAGTAAGAATTTATAGTCCAAAGTATTCCATCATGTGTAATAGCAGATGCTTCTCATGTAAAGAAATAGGAGAGCAATTCCCCATATGTAACTTTGAAAATCAGTAAAGGTTTACATTCATAATTCAAAGAGGCCACATTTGCCACCCAGAAGTTCTTTCTTTACAGCTGAGTTTTTCACAGGTGGTATCTGTCAAGGTCAAGAGAGTTTTTTCTAGAGTCTGGACTTCAAGGCAAATCTCTTTTAGGCAATAACAAGTTGTAATATCATACCTCACCACAAGATGTCACTGATGCCATTTAAAGCTTTTTAAGTCCAAAGTTTTTATGATAGTTTTTCAAGGTTTGTTTCTTTTTTTAGATAAAAGCCAATGTTTCCAGTAAAAATAGGAAAACTTTTAGTCCCCAAGTTTCAACAGCATATGCATCCAATTAGATTAGAATTGTTCTTATAGTTGCTCTGTTCCCCCTGAGTAGTTAATTGCTACTGTTCTTAGAGGGTGGGGTAGAAATTCCCTTCCCTCTCTCATTACAGGGCAAAAATACTTTGGGCAGCTTTTACAGGAAAAGATATTTAAAGTCTTAAAGAGAAGATAAGATCTCACCCAGTTTCATCCGCGTTGCTTTAAAGGTGCTTGGTGGTGATTTTGACTTCAGCTGTCAGCAGCTTAGTGATGAGCCATATTGCTTCGGCCGGTCTTTCCCCCACTGGTTTGGAGGGCTACTCCAGATCAAGCAGAAAGGCTGCTGCCCTCCCGCAATCAAGCGGGGGTCGCCTCCCTGCTTGTTGCCCATACAAGGTGACTTTTGACTCTTACCAGTGTCCCCCAGCAGGATGAATTCAGACACGAAAGAGGGAGCTCGTCTTCCATTGACCACGGCACCACGATGGCAAACCGGAAGTCCAGAAACATAATATTCTTAATGTGAATCCATATTCTGTCCTGGGTGATAACCATCAAGTACCATTATTTCTTAAATAAACCAGAACGCTTTTAGCAGAATGGTGACCTGAGATATCAAGGGAGATGAGAATGGAAGTGTGAGGCAAAGGAATGAGCTTGCAACTTTGAAGGCTAAAATTACAGGCCTGACTATTTGTAGTGAACAGACCATATGAGGTTATGACAACATTTGTTTTTGGATAGATGAAAAGTCAGAATAAAATTATATGTGAATAATTATTTTGGATATCTTAAATTAAGTGAGGTAAAATGCTTTGAAGGATGCAGTATAATACAGTTTTAATTTGTGATCCTTCTTTGGTCATATCAATATCTAAAAAACTTTCTATTCATCATTATGAATATTTGTCAGCAATGTGATATACCTCCAGGTGCTCAGTTCCTAAGAAACTAGCACAATATTTAGATTTGTTAGGTAATTATTAATGTGTTATAAGTTTTAACTATCTTGCATACAGTTTTGGTAAATTTTTATGTATGAGTTATTCAAAGTCCATAATCATTCCAAGTGTACTGCATGAAGAGTTAAGTTGAAAAATTGTATTTCAAGAAATATTCATCCAGTTGATAGTGAAATTACAAGACAAGATAGAAAGATCTGCACATGGATTAGAGAACAAACAAAAGTATATGATATCATCAAGATAGCAAAAGTATTGAAATGGAAATGGGCTGGTCACCTAGCAAGAAGAACTGATGGCAGGTGGACCAAGGCACTCATAGAATGGATCCCACTGGATAAAAAGCATCCATGAAAGAGACTTAAAACAAGACATCAGCAAGTATTGTGAGCCCAATTGGCAAAAGAAAGTTCATGACCATAAAGGTCGGAAACATGCAGAAGAAGCCTTCATCCTGCAGTGGATAGACAATGCCTAAGATGATGATGATGATGATAAAATATTGGCATTACAAATTTTTTCTTTGTGTTTGTTAGTGGCTAGTGAGAATATTAGGATGATTTTAAAAATAGACATACAGGTACTCCTCATTTACTAACCATTCATTGAGAGATTGTTCAAAGTTATGATGGTGCTGAAAAAATACCTTTATGGCCGAATTACAACCATTTACATTCTTCACAGTGTCTTCAGTCATGGGATTGCCATTACAGTATGCAGTGTCCTCTACTTGACCTGTGTATTTTTTCTTCCCTCTCACCTTTGCAAGCAGATTAAGCTGTTTGCTCTTCTACACTTCAAGAGCAATGTGATTGTGATAGCAGCAGGAAAGAGTGAAGGCATGGAGAATTGTATACAAAAATTGCTTGCTTTTTTCCTCCTTTCCCTCTTTCAGCTTAGACAGAATGGAGAGAGAGATTTTAAGAGAATGTTGGAAACTTGTATAGCGAGCCCCCAGCTCATAGCCCCAGATGGCAGCCCATTTGTATTGCTTTTCATGTATAGAAGATACATGAGGATTACAAAGAATGGATAAGTAATTAGGAGGTAAACAAAAGCTGAAAGTGTGAATCCAGTTAGTCTTTCCAGACAGAAAGCACATTGTAAGGACCCACATCAATCAGTTCTCCCAAGAAAGCAGAACTCTTAAAATGGCATCATTTCAAAAGGAACTTTTATTGCAAGTGATAGAGCAAAGCAAATACACTTTGGCACCTCAACCTCCCCCCCAGGAGAATGGCAGAACCTGAAAAGAATAAGAAATCTTTTGCACACAGAACACAGGGTTCTGACATGCTGCCCCTCTTAAAAAAAGAGAGATCCACCTGGAAAGAAAGAAAATAATAACAAGGAGGGAAAATTACAAATAGATTAGTCAGGTTTATCAGGGTATTGGGAGTGGAAATTTCTTAACAACCTAGGTCCTAGGGGCTAATGTGTCATTTATGAACCCACTCATTTTGAGAAGAGGGAAGATTCTTCCAAGCTATTAGGTATTGGGTTGACCCATGGTGTTTCCTGGAATTGAGGATTTCTCTGATCTCAAAATGCTCTTCTCCCTCTACCATGGGCCTTAGGGATGAGTTTAGTCCACATTTTAACAAGCTACAATGAAATACCAGGTGAACGTGTCCTAACATTTTTGGGAGTTCTAATTCTATGGTTACTAGGTTGATGATTCATTTTATGGGGAATGGTCCTACATATTTTGGTCCTAATTTCTTTGATGGCTGCAAAGACTTTAAGTATTTTGTAGATAAGTATACTTTCTCTCTAGTTTTGCTTCAACTCGCTTCTTATCTGCCTGTGCTTTATATGCTTCCCTAGCCTTCTCACTACCAGCCAAGTATTTTGAAGTTGTGTGATCCACTCCTTTAGGGAGGGGATGGTGGGTTTGTTGACTGGCAATTCAGGCATTGGGTTGAAGCTTTGTCCAGTTGTAACTTGGAATGGAATGTAGCCTATGCTGGAGTGAACCGCATTGTTGTAAGCCACTTCTGTGAAAGGAAGCAGATTGGTCCAATTGTCTTGTTGAAATTACATTTCAAATATTGTTCCAGTACTGAGTTTGAACATTCTGTACCACCATTTGTTTGTGGATGATGACTAGATGACAGACCCTGGGTGGTCCCCAGGAGGTACAAAAATCCTCCTCAGAACTCTGAAGTGAATTTCACCCCCATGAAATTATGCATTGTGGGGCCCCATGTACTTGGTAGATATGTTGTACAAACATCTTCACTATTCTTGGTCATGGGAATCTTGGTGCATAGGATGAAATGCACATGTTTGGAGAACAGATCAGTCACTACCCAAATGACCACGTTCCCTGTGCTTTCTGGTAACTCCACAATAAAATCCATGGAAATCTCCCACCAAGATGCTGATGGGCTTGCTACTGCCTACAATAGCATTCTATCCTGTCTTTGTTTTGCCACTGCACAGATGGGGCAGCTAGCTACATAGCTTTCAATGTCCTTTTTGATGGATGGCCACCAAAACTGTCTCTTTACTAGATGGAGCATTTTTACAAACCCAAAATGTCCAGCCATCTTTGAGGCATGACAGTTGCATAAATTTCAGTCTCTGGGCTTTGGTCACATATAATTTTCCACCCACCCAAGTCATCCATCGAGCAGAGGTTCTTATGACCCAGGAATCATTCATCTGTTTGCACAGCCTGTCTGAACTCCACTCCTGCTTCACTATCTAGGGTCTTTGGTTTCTTTGCTTGCAAACATGTGGTTACTGGAGCTGCTAATTGTTTAGATGTCATGAGGGGGGTCCACCACTTCTGTTTTGGTGCTGTTATACTGTGGCAACCTTGACAAAGCATGTGCTAAAAAGTTTTTTTCCCCAGGCAGGTATTTGATAGTGAAGTTAAACTGGTGGGAATGTTGAGACCACCTCAATTGTTTTAGTGACAGTTTTCTAGGTGGTTTTAAGGCTTCAAGGTTCTTGTGGTCAGTCCATACCTGGAAGGGGATTTTACTCCCTTCTAGGAAATGCCTCCATGTGAGGAGAGCCCAGCGTACAGCATAGGCTTCCTTCTCCCACACTGTCCACCTTTGTTCCATCTCTGTGAGTTTTCTGGATGTGTATGCACAGGGCTGCAGATGGCCCTTCTGGTTTTCTTGGAGCAGTACTGTATTTACTGCTACATCACTAGCATCTGCTTGTATGACAAAATGCTTCTCTGTGTCTGGTTGTTTAAGGACCGGTTCAGCTGTGAAAAGTCTTTTCAATTTTTTGAATGCAGCTTGACATTCATAGTCCATTTTAATGGTTGGCTCGGTTTTGGTTTGCCCTCCCCTTTCGTTTTTACCAGATTTGTAATGGGAAGTGTGATTTGGGCAAAAGGTAGGATGAATTAACAGTAGAAATTACTGAACCCCAGGAAACTTTGCAATTGTTTCCTCATACATGGTGGTGCCCACTCCAGCACTGCCCTGATCTTTTCTGTTTCAATTTTATCCCATTATGAGATATGTAGTATCCTAAATAGTCATTTTCTTTATGGAATTCACACTTTCATAGCTTGGTGTAAAGTCAAGTGGCCCACAAATTATTCAATACTGCCTTGACCAGTTTTATGTGCTCCTCCCTTGTTTCAGTATAAATTAAGATGTCATCCAGATATACGAGAACACCTGTTGTAGAGGTGCTCCTGGAGGACTTCATTAATTAGCTTCATGAAGACTGCTGGCACTCCCTGCAGTCTAAATGGGAGCACCCTAAATTGGAAGCAGCCCATGGGGCAGTTAAATACCATCTTCCATTCTTCTCCTTCTATAATCCTAACCCAGTAATATGCTTCCCTTAAGTCTAATTTTGAAATATTTTCCCCTTCACTAGGTGGGCTAACATATCCTTCATTAGCGGCAGGGGGTAAATATTGTTTTTGCTCACTGCTTTCAAAGACCTGTAATCCATGCAGAGGCAAAGAGACCTGTCTTTCTTCTCCTGGAACAAAATTGGAGCCACTGTTTTGGGTTTCGCAGCTGTATGAAGCTTCGTGCTAAATTTTTCTTTATGAACTTTTGCAGTTCTCCTAGTTCTTGGGGGGGTGTTCATTGAGTACATTTTTGGCTTTTGGTAATTTGGCCTCTAGTAGGATTTCAATGACACAATTGGTGGGCCGAGGGGGGGCAGCTTGTCAGACTGCTCTTTACTGAACACCTCATCTAAATCCCAGTATTCCTCAGGTACCATTTCCAATCCCCAGTCTTTGTCCTTTGCTCTCCACCCCAGGCAGCATGCTTTTGATTTGGGAACCTCAACTCTCCGGTTCTCCAGTCCACCCTTGGATTGCACTTCCTCAACCATACCATCCCAAGATTAAGGGCCACTCTATGCCTGGGGTCACTATAAAAGTTAAAGTCTAAGTGTGATCCCCCATCATGAGTTGGATTGGCTGGGTGGCAAGGGTGGCTGGGATTCCCTCCTGTGATGGACCCATCTAATTGGCCAAATGAAATTGGCTTCTTCAGCCTCCTCACTGGGATTCGTAGGTTCCCCACCAAGGTTGGGCTTGTGAGGCAATGGGTGTAACTCAAGTCCACTAGGACCTTACCTTTCTCGGCATCCCTGGGCTCAATAGTTCTATGGTTCTGGTGAATGTGATGGGTTCACTTACCAGGGGTTAATCTTTGGAGTTGCTGTCAGGGGATTCGGGCAGTTTTCCAACTGGAGCCGAAGTTCCTTTCCCCAGGGTTCCAGGGGATGGGGCCTCAACAACCTCAACACTCTTCATGGCAGTCTCTTTGGGTTGCTGCAGAATCTTCCCAGGTTTCCCTACCCTGGCTCAGTCGGGCTTTCACATGGGAGTCTTCAAATGGCATTTGGCAGCTCGGTACCCCTCCTTACCACACTTAAAGTAATCCATTGAGTGTGGTGTCATGGAGGTTGGTTTCATCACCTCCCATTTTCACCCCAAGGAGGAGCGTCACCAGGTTTGCCCCAGGTGTCACTGCCTTCAGGCTTGGTCGATCTCAGCTTCTTTGGACAGGATACACCAGTAGTGGAGTTGGTTTGGATCTCCTCTGGGGATGCAGGCAAGGTACAGGTCGTTGTGCAGCCCTGCTTTGAAATGGCCCACTAGGACATCCTCCAGCCAGCTGAGTCAATTTGCCAGGTCTCTAAATTCATCTGTATACTTGACTACCAGGTTATGACTCTCACCTGTCCATTGTCACTGGGTATGTCTCAGCTGTATTCCTCCATGTAGCTCAGGACATGGACTTGGCAAAATCCCAGCTGCTGAGCCACCCCATCATATTTCACTCCCAAGGGTGGGAACTTTTGGCTGAGTCAGTGAGTTCTCCTCCGCCTGGCCCGGTACCCATCTCCCATGGCTGGGGTGGCTTGTGCTGGTGAAGCAGCTGCTGCCATGGCTTCCACAGATAGATAGGCATGGGATCCCTCTCCCAGCACTCCTCTTCCCCCACTCCCATGGCCACTGAGCCCTGGTATGCATCTTCCTCCTCATTTAGGGATTTGAAAGCTTCCACCATCAGGCTGATGGCTTGCTTGAGGAAGCGGTCAGACTGGGCTGGTATCTCATTGCCCTCTTTGCTGAGGTTGAGTGACCTCTCCATCTCTCACTTCCACCCCGGCTGGTGGCTGCCATGCTTAAGGGGTTACCTTCCTGGCTTTTGCCTCCCAGTTTTCTTTCTTTCCAATGTCCATCAACCACCTCAGTTTCTCCCAATTTTCTCTAATCATGGCTTCGTCAGATAAACTAGACAAGAAGAATCTGAGCTGCTCCTGCTCAGGCCAGCCTGGGGGGGGGAGCTTACCTGTCAAGGTTGCCTTCTCCTCTCACACCACTCTGGTTCAACATCTTTTGCACAATCCCCACAGTAGGGGTCTTCCCTCCAGGTTGACCTCTTTTCAGATCCTGCCTAATGTAAGGACCTGCCTCAATTGGTTCTACCAAGAAAACAGAACTCTTGAAACAGCATCATTTCAAAAGAAATTTTTATTGGGAGGTGTTGACAGCAGGAATAGAAGGCAGGATCTGAGGGTTTCCTACGTGAATCAAGTAATTAAAAGTGTCCATAGTAACTCAACCCTAACTGTCCATCCAGATGATTCAAGAAGGCCAATCCAGAGGTATGAAAACACCTTGGGAATGGAGTGATAAGGTGCTGCTTCCAAAGCTGTTAGGTGTCTGCATCATTTTGTCTATTGTCGGAGATAAGGCAGATGGCCAGAGGTACATTCCATTCTCACCCCATTAGAGACGCATCAAAGAGGACAGAGCAAGAGACAGAGCAAAGCAAATACCCATCAGCACCTCAAGCTTCCCCTCCCCCCCAGAAGAATGGCAGAACCCAAAAAGAATAAGAAATCCCATGCACACAGAACATAGGGTTCTGACACACATTCATAGTCATGTGATTTACCATTTAGCCTCCGCTTTGCTTAGTGGAGGAATTGCTAGTCCCAAATAGGGTCATTAAGTGAAAACTGCCAGTATTATGTTTTACTTTGCATTGCTATATTCATCCAAACAAACAAAACAAATGCAGAGCATTGGATTGGCTGAAGCACGTCAACAAATTCCTATGTAATATCTTCAGTAGTCATTTATCAAATGAACCAAGAATATCTTTTTATCAAACTAATCTGTGCCCTGTACCTGGAAGGAAAAGAAGTGAACGCACACCTACAAGTTCTTTCCATAAAACTAAAGCTGAGAAGAAAATTTGAGCATCTTAAATGAGTCATTATAACATAAATTAAAACAGTGCTGGTTGGAATCCTTCAATTTATTTACTGGTAAAACCAAGTAGGACCAAGCCCATCATTCATATGCTTAAGTCCAAAAAGACAAGTAAAAAATTAGTAAGGAAATCTCTAAGTTTTCTACCTTCATGGTATTTGAAAAGAGAAACAGGACAGGAAGCAGTTTGAATGGGACAGGCTAGTATTATTAGTCTTCCAAGCAGGAGAAAGCAATTAAGAGACAAAGAGTAGAATGAAGAAGGAATCCTTGATTTCTATCTTTATTTATGCCCCTCATAGTAAAAGAAACAGCTAATCAATGTAAAGAATTAAGCTTCTAGGGCAGCATCTCTATCAGTGTTATTTTGTTTATTTGAAAAACCAAAAAAGATATTTAAAAAAAGAATTATTTAACTTGTGGATTACAATAATTAGCAATTGGTTTATAATTTTACAATCTGGGCTATTGGCTAGGAATTGAAGAAAAAAGGCAATGGCAGCTCATTTCTGTAATATTGCCAAGAGAATAAATTAGGTTTGACTTGAAGGCATCTTTGCATTTTATACATCTGACATAGAAACATCATGGATTATTTTCATCTGACTCTTTGACATTCAACTGTTTAAAATAAATATGAATGTTTACAAGTATTTAATGAATTGTGTACATCATAATCACCGACTGTTAATGTTCATTTTATTTTTCTTGCTTATATGTTTTAGATTATTTACTTATTTCTTCTTGGCCAGCTATGCAAGTCCAATTAAGTACAAAGACTTGAAACCAGGATCTTATTAAAAGGATTTCACAAAAACCTAGAGATATGGGTGTCTTTCAAGGGCATTTAATAGTAGCTCAATCACCTTAGATGATAAACTGTTAAATATAAACTGTTGGAAAGCAAAACAAGAAAGGGTGACTGTTCTCAAGAAGTATTGGTGGCTTTCCAGGAGATAATTAATTAGTGTCTTGAGAAGTGAGGCAGACCATTGGTGGCTCTCCTTAGTTGTGCTTCATGGTTCCCAATTTCTATAGATCCTCTTTGATACAGAAAAATTGGAAAAATTGATTGATAGGAAGAATGCTTGTCTTCCTTTATGGCCAGAGATGGGGCTTAAACAATGCCATTGCAGACAAAACAAGAATGCATGCAGAGCAGTTTCACTATTGTATCTGTCACAGCAGTTTCTCTGTGCTGGAGAGACTGACTTCTTGCTCAGCTTAAAAAGAAGTTTCCTTTTTTGACAGGGCTGGGTGATTGCTCTGGCAGCATAAATAAGTTAAGCTCTGGCTGTATTATTCTGCCTCACTCAGCCATCACAGCCTTGGAGAGAAATAAAGATGGCTCTTGTGAAAACTATTGAACCATATAAGGAGATGGCTCATTAACTAAAAGTGATGCAGACATAATTAAAGTTCAGGAGTCCATCCCCCCAACAGATCCTCATTATTGCTTTTTTCTAAAAAGAAGTTGCATCTAGTGTCCCAACTTAATTTCTTGTATGCCTGATTGTTCATACAAACTCTTTATTTCTATGTATTTTATGCTTCATTCTAACTGTGGACTGTGCTTGATTTCCTCCTGGGTGTTAACAGCTCAATTCACAAACTAGTTAAATAGGAGAGTCAATAGGACAAAATCTACACAAATCATAATACTATAATCTGGTTGGATTATACATTGGTTTAATTTTAACAGAGAGATGGAGGGAAGTCAGTGTTCTTTAGTTCTTCCAATTCTTTGCTACCTGGTTAACCTGAATGAAAGTTTGAACTAAAGAAAGCAAATAAAATTGCATTGTACAGTTTTATATCTGAACATTTGTTTTACAGACCAATTCTGATCAAATTTGTTATTATTTATAGCATCCCACTTAGAAATGTTAAAAGCTTTTGGAAAGCTTTTAAATCTTCCCTCAATTATATGCCTGCTAGAATTCTGTAAATTCTTACTTACTTACTTACTTACTTACTTACTTACTTACTTACTTACTTACTTATTTACTTACTTGTTTGTTTATTTATTAAATGTAGATACTGCCCATCACTCCCAGTGTCCACAAAACATTTGTTTCAAAAGATTAAAGAATCATATCTAGTTCCAGACTAGTCATTAGACAACTTGATAAACATGTAAGCATGAACAACACATCCTCAGTCAAGCATTAAAGCAGCTTCATCATTCTTTGGTGTATGGGAATCCTGGTATGGAATAATATGGAATAAAGTTGCCAAGTTTGAAAAACATTGCTCTGATGTATGCTTTGAAAGCTATTGAATATTGCTTTAGAGATAATTGCCTCAGTCTATTAGAAGATGTAGCTGCTTTAATATTGGAAGATAATTTCCCCAAATATTCCAATGATCACCTTCTGGAGGATTTGCATAGCCCTAGAGCACAACTGAACAGTTTCTACTGAAACTGATGGTGGACTGAACATATTTAGACAGTCTTTAAGGTAGCTGTGAAAGCTTTAAATAATATAGTGCTATAATCAGGGCTTTTTTTCTCATAGAACTCTCAGAACGGAGTTCCGGCACCTTTTTTGGATGGAACCTTGTAGGGTAGGGCAAGGCAGGTTGTATGACATTTGTGAGTTCCGGCACCTTTTTCTTTTACAAAAAAAGCACTGGCTATAATGCTTAAAATGAAGGGTGCTTTGTTCAGTTTAACACAGAGTTTAAAGGAAGTGCTCTTTTTGAATGCCCTGTACAGCTTTACCTGGGTAGATTTGGATTGAGGCTGCAGCTGCAAACAACTGTCCAAAGTAGCCAACAGTTTAGACTGGACATCTGACAAATTCCTGTCAAAGCATTTTAATCCAAACAACATTTTCTTAAACTCACAGTCCAGCCATCTTCAGCATACAATAGGACAGTTTACAGATTACATGCCCATAGAAAGTCCCTAGTCAATTAGCCAATTTATAAGAATAAATGACTGAAGAGAATGTTTCCATTGGCTTGCTCTGGTGACTTTTACCTTGTCACCTCCTGATTGATTTCCTCCATTTCTTACAACTTTATATCCTAAAATATCATTGAGAATATAAGTCTTAGGGCATGACTCCTTTTCTTCCTACCTTCATCAGAACATCTTGCTGAACAATGCCAAGCTGTTTTATATATCATAATTCCTAAAATGATATTGAAACAGAGTGGGTGTTTGCATTATTTCCCTGCCTTCCATCTCATTCTCCCAATCAGTTCTGAAACATCATGGACTTCCTGGAACAGGATATGAAGCAGAGAGGACAGAACAATCAAAGTCTTCTTGTGTTCTATTAGAAGATATTCAATGTTTACTGTTTCTGGGTTTTAGCACATTTCTTCTTAAAATGCAGCATGTATGGAGATAAAAAGGTATTTGATGATTAATAAGTATAGACAAATAAGGTGCCTGTTATACACAACCTTGAATACCTGTAGCATAATTTAAAATATGAACCTACCGAAATGGTAATATTCTTTTCAAATGTGCTGTATATGGATTTTGGATTAATTTTAATATTAATATTAACAAATACCTATATAGATAATTATAATGCATGTGGTACACACTACACATTTCAAAATGTGTAGCTTAGATACACAAATAAGGTTCATGTAAATCTAATTCTAGTGCACAGCTATAATAAAAAATACAATCTTCGGAAAATTGTGCCAGTACATAGCAAAAGCATAAGTGCCATTGCAGGAATTGTGTTTGAAATTCCTACTGCTTTTGTGCCTTTTTAAATGAAACCAAAGACAGCTAAAGAATCTGATTAATGTATTGCTTTGTTCCACATCAGCACTGGTTGTCCATTTGATTTAAAATATCAGTGCCCCTAACCATTTATTTCACTCAAGTAAAGGCAAGCAATATCAGTTGGAAATAACACACTCTTATTTCCTTTTTTCTTTTATGGCTTCACAAATTGATGTTGTTCTTTGTGCAGAAAATACTAAAACAACAAAATAAAACATAACAACAAAATCCCATTGCTGTTTTATGTAACATCAACTAGCAATTGAACACCTTATAATGAAAGAATAAAACGGAGTAGTCTTTTCTCATTCTCAGCAGAAAAAAGGTATTATCACTACCACTTCTTCAATCTGCATAATTTTAATACAATGAGACTTTACCACAATGGCAGTACATCTTAACTCATCAATTTACAGAAAAAGGCCAATGCAACTTCTGGAATTCCTATAGAATCTGAAGTAATCAAATTGGAACAAACTGGCCACAACAGCTTTAATATATTTAAAATTTTACATATTGTGGATAAAAGAAGCTAAGTTAGAAGATGCTTTAATTTGAAACAACACATTAGTCAGGAACTTAGAACTTTAGCAGTATCCTGAGGATGGAGACAATCAAACAGCTGTTGTGTCATTACAACTGAAACCCTATATCTTTATACATATATACAGTTCTGACACTTGTGACAGCGTGTAGTGGATTGTACTCTGGGTTCCCAGGGAGGAGAGGCTGCATTTAGGAGGGCAAAAAGATAGCTGAGCTTTTCTTATCTCACTTTTCAAAATTTCCCAAGCTTCTTGAGTTGTTTTCTCCTTGAGGATTCTCATCCATGGAATCCTTCCCAAGCTCTCTCTAAGTTTATTGAAATTATCTCTCTTAAAGTCCAAGACTCTAGTTTGATTGTATTCTATTGATTGTGCTTCCACAATGTTGAATTCCAATATTGCATGATCACTTCTTCCCAAGGTTCCTGTGGCTTCAACACCTTCCATCATTTCTGTTAGTGAGAACTAGATACAAAATGGCTAATCCCCTAGTTCCCTTCTCTACTTTTTGGGTGACAAAGTTGTCTGCTAGGATTGTCAGGAATCTGTTTGATCTTCCACTTGGTGCAGAGTTTGTCTCACAGTTGATGTCAGGGTAGTTAAAGTCCCCCATTACTATTGTGATGTGCTTCCTACATACCTTGGTTAGTTGACTAGCAAAAAGTTCATCTATTTCCTCTGATTGGTTGGGTGGCCTATAGTATACACCTATGGCAATGTCATTTTTCTCCCTTTTATATTGACCCAAATGCATTCAAGTTTACAGTTCTCATCATTGTTGTGCTCTATTTCTGTAGAGATGTAGTTATTTCTTATATAGAGACCAACTCCACCTCCTCTTTTATTTGGTCTGTTTCTTTTGAATAATTTAAATCCCTCTAGCTGTGTGTTCCATTTGTGGGTTTCATCCCACTATGTTTCCATGATGGTGACAATATCATATATGCCCTCATTAACCTGAATTTCTAGTTCACCTTGTTTATTGCTCATACTCTGTGCATTGGTGTATAGACATTGTATATTATTGTAGTCTTGATTCAGTAAAGTATTTATATGAGGTTTTAATTCTTTTCTATACTGAAAGTTTTTGAATGTGCACACACATGGATAATTTTGTTCTAATGCAGTCACACAAACACAATTTCAATATATTTACAGTTCTGGTTAGGAAATGTTACAATCTCTGGTTGTCTCAATTTTCAAAAAGGTAGCATAAAAATTACTGTGGGAGAGTATTCTCATGAAATAATATCTACTGTACTGTATGCTTGATTTTCCCCCTTATGTCATTGGATATGATTGATTTTTAAAGAAAAAAAAACTGAAAGTGAAAAGGTCACATTGCAACAGCAGTGTTGGTGCAACAAAGATTAGATTGTAGGTTTTTGCCATACAATGGAAGTCTGAAAGAAATGTGCAATCTAAGGCAATTAGAAACTGAGTTAACTGCAGACATTCAGTTTAATAAATTGTCTTGAGAAATTCAAAACAGTAAGACCACAGATCAGCAATCCATAAACATTTCCTTCTATAGTAATGGAAGAAGGTTCCTAATGAGGCAGCATAACATCCCATAATACTCCAAGTGATGGTTGTAAGAAAACAGTAGGCTTCCAACATCAGTTTCCATGACAACAGCCAGATTGCAGAAACTAGCTTCTTATACTTGTGTGTATAATAGCTGGATGATTTAGTTTTACTGGCAGGATAATAAAACAACAACTTTCTATGTTTTAAAATGGTAAATGCTGAAACCAAATGTATATTTCTAAGAAGAGAAGTATTGCAGAAAGCATGGGAGTGTAGATTTATATATTGTCTTGTGAAATATAATAAAATCATTTTGGTAATACATTGAATAAGGCCAATGACATAATTTTGTCATACAAATTTTAACATTTAGGTTAGATTTTTAAAAACTTTCACAATACTTTCTTTGCTGACTGTTAGCTAGACTTTTGCTAATGGTTTAGAAAGGTGGACATGTTAAAGATAACAGCATGCAGGGAAGGTGTTTTCAAGAGTTAAAATATTAGCAAGCACTAATATAATAGCATGACCTAATATTGCTATTAGGTCATGCTATTATATTAGTGCTTGCTGGAGAATGTTTTTGGTTGAATATTTGGGGGTCTGCCACAAAGAGGATTTTCCAAAGCACCAGAAGGCAAGACCAAAAAAAAAGATAGAAATTAACTAAGAAGAGAAGCAATTTAGAGCTAAGAAGAAATTTTCTAACAGTGAGAACAATTAACCAGTGGAACGTCTTGCCTTCAGATGTTGTGTGCTCCATCACTGGAGGTTTTTAAGAAGAGACTGAACAGCTGCTTGTCTGGAATGGTATAGATTCTCCTGCTTGAGTAGGGGGTTGGACTAGAACCAAGGTCCCTCCCAACTCTTTTATTCTGTTATTCTGAATGCTATTGTTGATTTCCTCCAAATGATGTGAAGTTTCAAGAATATGAGAAAATAATAATGAAATTGAAATTTTGCAATAAAATGCTTGTCTTCCTCAATATTAATACTATTCAGTCTCATTTATTTTAAAACTGCTCTCTTATTTAACTGAAATAAAGTACAAAAAGTTGCACCCTGAAATAAAATTTTGGTGCCTCTTTTCTCTTCAGTGAGATAAAGAAATTAAAGCATGTATGTATACAAAGAGTATAGAAAAGTATCCCCTATTCACATATTGAGATTAAATTGTGAACTTTCAGAAAATATTTGTCTGCATGTTTTTGTAATCAATTATTGTAATTAGAAAAGGAGGGTGAAAAAGTCCTTACTTTACAAACTAAAGGGTTCATAACTGCCACGGAAAATTGGAAGAAATATTAACAGAAATTAAAATTGTTCTCCAGGCTATAAAGGTTTTGCTAGGTTCATAGCAATAACCTTGGGCAACACTGCAGAACAAAATTTCATACTTGGACTGGGGGAGAAGGCGAAGGAGGGGAACCAAATACACAACAGCAATTTAAATCTGCAGACACTTGAAATAAAGTCTTCCCCCATCTGTCTGTCTGTCTATCTTCCATTCATCTCACTTTATATTATGTATAATACTAAGGCTGTTACTGATTAAACAAAAGACATCCTGCTGATTGTGTTATGGAAAGTTGTAAAAGACGTTTCACAATAAAGTCATATTTAATTAATCATATGAAAAACCGTATGTGTGAAATAACTCCCTGCCAAAATTTGGACTGTTATCATATTTACAACTTATGTTGCTATGGTGGTTTTCAGATGTGAATGGAATAACTTCTTTCACCACATATACTTAGGATACTTAGGGTGACTGATGGTGCTGGTGATACCACATCTGACTAGGATATAATTTCCCTAGGAAGGCTAAGAGTAGTTTATTCAGATTGTACATAATAATACAATCTTCCAAATCTGATCTTTTTGTATTTTATACTCTAGTGAATTAGGGAGGTATCTGCCTGAGCTGTTTCCAAATGTTATTTCATTGTTCTACTTAAAAATGTTTCAGCTGCTTTGTCCAGGTAATAGTGTCTTCAATCAAGGTCACCTTCTTTACTTTATATGATGGGTGTTAAACTCGTGACCTCACATGATGTGTTGTGATGTATGGTGACTTTTTTCCCACATTGAGCCCACATGCTGGCAGTTTAACACCCCTGCTTTATATGGATGACTGCGGAGCAACCACAAGCTGTGTAACTAATTCAGCTATAGGTGATTCTAGTAATAATTCAGGAAATACTCAAGTGCATCTCTAAGAAGTAGATACAACTGCATGTGTTCTTTACCTCTATGTTCTTCACCTGATCATTTTATTCTGTTTCAGCATGCTCAGTGTTTTTTAGCAATTTGTCCTAAATACTTCTTCTCAAATTAGGTTTGAGAAAATCCAACTTTGAATGTAAGATTCAATCCAAGGACAACATCTCATCCATTTACTTGTTCCTTGCACTATGTTGCTACCATGCCACCTTGTCATTCTGAAGGGCCATAAAAACCTGATTGTTAGAGATTAAACTTGATTTGGGTGACAATATTATATAATGGAGTAAAAGCACCTTTAAGGAGTTAAACGGCCTAAGGGTGTGGCTGTAATTATTCCACATAAAAGAGAGTTAGATGTTACACGTAGTTGCTCTGTGTTTGATGTTAGTGTTTGGATACCTCTTGTTCTCTTGTTTGCTAACTTGATATTTATTCTCTCAAGAATCAACTGCTTGCTACAGTGTATATTGTTTTTGATATTGGTAAGCAGCTTTTGTATTTTGATACTATGTTTTTTATGGACTGACTTTTATGTGCATGATACTGGATTGATACTTGGACTATTTCTTACTGTGTTTCTTTTTGTTGTCTGAGTAAAAATAAGTTATAAAACTCGTGTTAGTGCATTACTGTTTGCCTAAAAGTCCCAGTACAACTTCCACTGTGTATTAATAATACTCTGTTAAACAAACCATTTTTTCAACAACATATTCTAACAATGGTTATGGGCCCAGATCCAGTGTGGTGCTGAGGACAGGCACAGTATTGTATTTATATTTCCTAACTGAGTTTTCAAATTCAGACAATGGCACAAGGACTATTCAATCCATTCTGCATTACCCGGCTTAATGGGTCAAACTACGTATCCTGGTCTACACAATGTAGTTTGCTATTACAAAATCAAGGTCTTTGGAAAATAGTCCATAATCCTCCTGATGTAAATGCCTGGGATCCAACTAATGAAGAAGATAACAAGAAGATTGTAGACTTCAATAAAGACAATGATAAGGCTTTATCTATCATTGGGCTAACATTAGGAGACCAACAGCTAGTCCATGTGCGTGGAGAAGAATCTGCTGCTAAATGTTGGGCTAAGTTGAAAAAGATTTTTGTTCGGGACAGTGTTGGTGCTCATATAAATCTTACCAGAAAGCTATTTAGAGCTAGACTGGAAAAGAATGGCGATATGTTAGCTCACCTTAACTTTATAAAAGCAACTTTGTTGGAACTGCAAGAAAAAGAACTTATTTTCTCAGAGCTTCACCAGGTTTACATCATTTTATCATCATTGGATGAGAGCTATGATGCCTTTGTATCGTCCTTGGAGGTTTTGTCCAAAGAAGACCTAACTGTTTCTTCAATAACTGGAAGGTTGTTGGAAGAATCAAGATGTCGTATGGAGAGAAAACAGTTGAGAGAGCCATTGCAACAAGAAATAAAGAAGACTGAATCTGCTTATATTTTAAGGAAATGCTTTAATTGTGGGTTAAAGGGACATATTGCTAAGTTTTGTCAGAATAGTAATTGTCAGAGAAAGGAAAGCTATAGAAAGAATAAAAAGCTGATTAATGTAGCTGTAGCTAATAGAACTACTAATAACCACAATTGGTGGGTGGTAGATAGTGGAGCTACACACTGTATTTCAAAAATAAAAAGGGATTTTGAGAATATAAGGTCTAGTAAAAATATATTTCTATGGCTAATGGCTGGAGAGTCAAGGTCTCTGGAGAGGGTAAGGTTTACTGTTCATTTTTAAAACAAAATTTGGAAATGCTATATGTTCCCAGATGTGATTATAATCTATTATCAGTTAAGGCATTATTGGAAGCAGGTTTTAAAGTTACTTTCCAAGGGGAGGAATGTCTTATTCAAAAGAATGAAGTGAACTTAATAGCTAATATGAAAGACGGTTTGTTTGTAATTAGCAATGATCCTATTATAATGGCTACTACTTGTACAAATCAAAAACCACATGATGAATGTATTCATTTATTACATAGAAGATTGGGTCATGTGAATTTTAATACACTAAAAAGAACTGTAGCTTTGTCTAATGGGTTTAAGTTAAAGGCTTGTAAGAAATATCTGCAGTGTAACGTATGTGGTAGAGAAAAGAGCAGGGCAGCACCAGCTAATAGATTAGATGGATTTAAAACCACAACTCCATTAGAACTGGTATTTATGGATTTGATAGGTCCTATGAAACCCAGTTTAGGGGGTGCTTGCTACATATTAAATATTCTAGACCATTATAGCAGATATGGGTTCTGTTATCTCCTTACGTCAAAAACTGAAACTATACAAACAATATCTAATTGGCTCAAGTTTGTACAAAGGAAAACTCAGTTAAATGTAAAAACCATAATAACAGACAATGGAACTGAGTTTGTTAATAAACAGTTCAATGAGCTGTTAGTTTCAGAGGGAATAGAGCATAGACGTACAGCTCCTTATAGACCTCAGCATAATGCATTTGTTGAATGGAGGGGCCAAACATTGCAAGCTATGATTAGATCTATGATTGAAGATTCTGGTTTACCTGATAGCTTATGGGGAGAAGCAGCAAAATGTGCTAATCATATTTTAAACAATGTGGTTAGTTCAGCTACAGGTAAAATTCCTTATACCTTATGGTATAAGAGAAAACCAAATCTTAGTTATATTCATACATTTGGGACACCTGCTTGGGTACATATTCCAAGTTCAATAAGAAATAAAGGAGAACATAGAGCTAAACAATTATTTTTTGTTGGCTATGAGTTAAACCATAAGTCTTATCAGTTCTGGGAGAAAGGTACTAAAAACATTTATTGTAGTTCTAGCGCTGTTTTTCAAGAACAGTCAGGCTGGGAAAGGGTAGAAGATATTGTATATATTCCTCAACAAGATTTAACTAACTCCTCAAATGAAAGTGATAAAGAAGAGGAGGAACCTGCTAGAGAGATCAAACAAGAACCACTGATAGTGGAGACAGGAGAGGAAGAAGATAATAATGTAAATGTACCTATAAGTCCAATAATTCTCAGAAGGTCTAACAGGGAAAGACGACAGCCTGATCGTTTCGAGGCAGGTTTAATTTGTCAAATAGACATTGAACCTTCTAATGTTGAAGAAATAAAAATGTATCCTGAGAATGAAAGAAAGAATTGGAAAGTAGCTATGGATAAAGAAATAAAGTCTTTGCAAGATCTTAATGTTTATCAAGAGGTTAAAATACCTAAAACAGAAAAGTTAATTGGATGTAAATGGGTTTTTAAACTGAAAGAAAGTGTTACAGGAGAGGTAATACATAAAGCAAGATTAGTTGCTCAAGGATTTGCACAGAATAATAGTGATTATGATGAAGTATTTTCCCCAACGTTAAGAGCTTCCACTCTTAGGGCTGCTTTAGTTTGGGCAGCAAATAAGAATTATAGTATAAAACATGTAGATATTGAAACTGCTTATTTGCATGCAACATTAAACCATGATATATATATGAAAGTTCCATCAGGAATAGAAAGTAAGGTAGGGTACTGTTGGAAACTGAATAAGAGTTTGTATGGTTTAAAACAGTCAGGTTATGAGTGGAATAGATGTTTAGTAAAAGAGTTAAATAGTTTGGGATTTAAAGCTAGTATTGCAGATCCTTGTTTATTTATAAAACAGCAAAATAGTGAATTATCATTGTTATTATTATTCACTGATGATATTGCTATTATAGCAAAAGATGAAACAGAAACTGAAAGAATAATTTCAGGGTTAAAAAGAAAATTTAGAGTAAAAGATCTAGGAGCTATTAGTCATTATCTAGGGCTGGATATTGTCAGGACTAGTAAAGGATTTAAACTGTCTCAAGCTAAGAAAATTAATGGTTTGTTGAAACGTTATAATATGGAAAACTGTAAACCAGTAAAAACACCTATGGTTCAAGGTTTTGAGAGTTCAGCAGATAACAGCAATGTCTTTGATAAAAAGATATATCAATCATTAATAGGCAGCTTGATGTATTTATGTAACTGGTCAAGACCTGACATAGCATTTACAGTTAATCATTTAGCTAGATATTGTGAGAATCCTACAACCAGATGTTGGCAAGGTGCGAAAAGAGTTTTAAGATATTTGAAGCACACCATACATTATTCTCTATATCTAGAGCCAACAAAGGAATTGGAACTAAAAGCATTTGCAGATGCTAGTTTTGCATCTGATACTGTAACCAGGAAATCCACTTCAGGATTGTTTGTATTATTGGGAAACGCTTTAGTAGGATGGAGGTCTAACAGACAGAAGCATATAAGCTTATCAACAACTGAATCCGAATTTTCTTGTTTATCTTTATTATGTACTGAGTTATTGGTATGGAAACAATTATTGTTTGATATGGGTTTAAATTGTAATGAACCAATAAAAGTGTATGAAGACAATCAAGCAGCTATAAAATTAGCAACTAATGCTGCAGTGAAAACTAGATCAAAACATACGGATCTATGGTATCTAAATGTCAGACAATGTGTTAAAGATAATTTGATTAAACTGGAATATTGTGCAACTGAAGATAATATTGCTGACCAGTTTACTAAAGCTCAGGGTGCTATAAAGCATAAATCTGTTTGTGATATGTGTAATTTGAGATTGTAAAAATATATGTATAATATGCCACCCAAAAGGGGAGATTGTTAGAGATTAAACTTGATTTGGGTGACAATATTATATAATGGAGTAAAAGCACCTTTAAGGAGTTAAACGGCCTAAGGGTGTGGCTGTAATTATTCCACATAAAAGAGAGTTAGATGTTACACGTAGTTGCTCTTGTATATGTGTTTGATGTTAGTGTTTGGATACCTCTTGTTCTCTTGTTTGCTAACTTGATATTTATTCTCTCAAGAATCAACTGCTTGCTACAGTGTATATTGTTTTTGATATTGGTAAGCAGCTTTTGTATTTTGATACTATGTTTTTTATGGACTGACTTTTATGTGCATGATACTGGATTGATACTTGGACTATTTCTTACTGTGTTTCTTTTTGTTGTCTGAGTAAAAATAAGTTATAAAACTCGTGTTAGTGTATTACTGTTTGCCTAAAAGTCCCAGTACAACTTCCACTGTGTATTAATAATACTCTGTTAAACAAACCATTTTTTCAACAACATATTCTAACACTGATGTTTCGGACTTCCGGTGGCGACGCGACGCCGAAGACAGCCGTTTTCGGGCTGCCCGCTCCGCAGCTGTGTTTTTCCATCATAAACAGTGCCAATCAGCTGTTTAGATGGATTTGAAGCCCCCTCCTCGGGAGAAGAGGAGGGAGTGAGGCCCCAGGTAGGGGTTGAGCTCTCCGGGGCCACCTGAGCTGAGAACTTGGGCGGCTGAAGGATGAGCCCCCCCAAAGCCTGGGTTGCTCCGAGCTGCGCAGCGCCTCTGCTCTGGGATTTTTGGAGCAGAGCCAGGCGTTAGCAACCACCCCTGCCAAAAGGAAATACTTTTGATTAGCAAGATGCAGGCAGAGCGGTACAGGAGGTCAAGGTGAAGTGGACTCTTTATTTTTACTCTCTAGCTCAATGGATTTTATAGCTTTAAAGTGAAAGTGCGCAATAAGTGAAAGCGGGGGAAGATGGCGGCTAAAACGTCTAAAGCTCTTCGGAATGCGGGGTCTTCCCTGGTGCAAGAGACCTCATTGCAAGCTTTGCTTCCTCCTGCATCTCCCCCGGTATTGACGCTTAAGGATTTACAAGATGCTCTTGGAAAGCATGCACAATTGATGTCTGATATGATGGATGAAAAGTTGAAAAAGCTGGAGGAGAAAATGGAGGAGAAAATGGAGAAATTGGAGAAGAAGATGGAAGAGAAGTTGAGAGCAATGAGGGTGGACATCTTGTCTATGGTTGAATCCGTAGCTGAATGTGTGCAACAGCTGGATGTAAAAGTGGAGGATCTCAGTCAAAAGAACTCTATATTAGAAGCAAAGGTATTAGAAAATGAAAATATAAGGGATAAAATGGACGGAGAATTGAGCCTTGTTCAGTATCATCAGATGCAGTATGCTATTAGAATCAGGGGTTTAAAGGAGAATGGTAAAGAAGATTTAAAGCAGCTGATCTCTGAGGCTCTGGAAGGGGTACTGGGCCAGCCAGCATCTGAAATTGAGGGAAATATGGACAAAGTTTTTCGTGTAAATTCATGGATTGCAAGACAGAGGAAGTTACCCAGAGATGTGGTGGTCTACTTTACAAAGAGAGTAATTAGAGATGAAGTCATTCAAGCTGCTTATGATACTAAATTGATAGTGGCTGAGCAAGAAGTTTTGGTTTTTAAAGAGATCCCTCCGAAGATCCTAAGGAGAAGGAAAGATTTTGCATTTCTAGTACAGGAACTTAAGAAACGTGATATTAAGTTTAGATGGGAGATTCCAGTTGGATTGGTGGCGACGTACGAAGGTAAAAGATATCGTTTGGTTACTGTGGCTCAGGCACGTGATTTTTATAGTAATGTGTTAAAAGCAACCCCCCTATCATTTTTGGAAGCTGCAAAAGGATATGGAGTGGGAAAGCTTCAAGATGTTGCAGATAGACAGAGGACAATGGTGTTGGAGGGGATCAAGTCACAGTCTCATCGGATGCTGCAGGAGGCCAGAAGATGACGCGTGCCGCCCTAAGAAGAGCGAGACGAGAGCAAGCAGAAAGTTATGGAATCTCCAAAGCGTGCTTATAGTGAAGATGGGGGAGGGGAGCGGTCTAAAGAAGTTTTGGGGGTCATGACAGATGTGCTCCAAATGTTTTGGGGCGTTAAGATTGCTGATTAAATTTTTAAATTAGAATGTCAATGGAGTAAAATTATTATAGAGGAGAAAGAAAGGTTTTTTTATATTTTACACAATTTAAGATTGATGTTATTTGCTTGCTAGAAAAGTATATTAGGGTTATGGTCTTAAAGTATGTGTTGAACTAAGAATGGGTACGCAAGCTCCTAATTAACAATAAGTTGTCTTAGAGACTGCCTAAACCTTCTTTTTATACTCTTTTTATTTGAACTCAAGGATGATTAGGAACTGTGAGACATTTGGCGTGATACATGCAAGAACTATTTTTGATCATAGTTTAGTTTGGTCGGAGATTATTAGGTTAACAGAGATAGGCGCTTTTGGCGCGTAACGGAGAATTTGTTTGGAAATTAGAGAAAGGTGGGAGAATGCAAATAGCAGGTGAAAGGTTTTTTTTCTTTTTTTTTGAAATTAATATGAATAAGGACTGGGATTAAGAAAATTTATTCTGAGTAAAGTTCTTTTTCTGTTTTCCTCTTTTTCTTTTTTACTTTATTTGTAATATTAATATTCTTTGTATTCATTTTATGTGAGCTAGAGGGAGATAGAATTTATAGTTTATTGTTGATAACATAGGGGTGTTTACCTTTGTTTTTCGATTTTATACCCTGTATTTAGCTCTGGGAAGTCGGGGGGGAGGAGGGAATGGGGGAGAGGGATAGGGAGGGTTGGATAGGGGTGGGGGAGGGGGGGATTAAAGTCAAAATGTATTGTAAAACTTTTTAAATAAAAAAAAACCTGGTGTTTCTCCCAGGCCTTAGATTCAGCTGGTTGGTGTTCCTTTGCTACATGTTAGATGTTGGTGGGTTTGCCATCTTGATATTCTTTCTTTTTTCACTTTTGTTCTAATTAAGTTTTGTTCTCTTGTTCTTATTATATTGTTTTTTATGTGGTCTGGTGTATAGTGAACCACCCAGAATTGTTTAAAGCAAGAGTATCAAATTAAATCAGAACCATATACAAGCTTTTGATTTGGTTGCAAAATGTGATGGCACAGCCAGTTATAATAATAATAATAATAAGTTGGAAGGGACCTTGGAGGTCATCTAGTCCAACCCCCTGCTCAGGCAGGAAACCCTATACCATTTCAGACAAATGGCTGGCCAGTCTCTTCTTAAAAACTTCCAGTGTTGGAGCATTCACCACTTCTGGAGGCAGGTTGTTCCATTGATTAATTGTTCTAACTGTCAGGAAGTTTCTCCTTAGTTCTATGTTGCTTCTCTCCTTGATTAGTTTCCATCTGTTGCTTCTTGTCCTGCCTTCTTGTCCTGCCTTGGAGAACAGCTTGACTCCCTTTTGCTTGTGACAGCCCCTGAGCTATTGGAACACTGCTATGTCAGATACATATCAGCACAAGGTAAAAGGATTTTGTTGTTATGTTTTATTTTGTTGTTTTAGTATTTTCTGCACAAAGAACAACATCAATTTGTGAAGCCATAAAAGAAAAAAGGAAATAAGAGTGTGTTATTTCCAACTGATATTGCTTGCCTTTACTTGAGTGAAATAAATGGTTAGGGGCACTGATATTTTAAACATATATATATATATATATATATATATATATATATATATATATATATATATATATGTTTTCGTAGATTTTCACGGGTATAGGTATGTAGGTCTTGGCGTATTCAGGTCTTTTCCCATGTAGGATTGAGGGTGTCTTGGCGACATTTTGTAGAGGTCCCACTCGTCATCTTCAGGCTGGTGTCTTCGGTTTCGTGCTTGTGCGAGCAAATCGTGATCGGAGCTGCCGTCTCTCTATAAATACTGGTGGGGATGTGTGGGGTGATGGCTTTGTTGCTGTAAGCGGATTGGTTGGCTGTGATGTTACATCATGATTGGTTGATGGGGTTATTGTTAGGGGATTAGTTGGCTGATTTGTAATTTCCTGTGTGGCTTAGGTGCTGGATGTGTGCTCGTTAGTCATTTGTGTTGTAACGACCTGGGTAATGGGCTGTGTGATGACATCCTGAGCTCTATTGTAGTGATTTCCTGAGTTCTGTGTTGAAATATCCTAGGTGGTTTGCTGTGTTGTGATATCCCGGGTTTTAGCATTGTAACCTCCTGAATTCTATGATGTAATGTCCCGAGCAGAAGGCTGTGGTGTAACATCCTGGGCTTTGGTTTGGCTTCGGGTTTGCGGTCTGGCCCTGTGTTCATGGTGTATGTCAGTTTGCTTTGTGTGGGGATCTGGGGGGGTGCAGCAGCTGGAGATGCCACCGAGGTTTGGCTTCTGGATGGTGGTTTCATTTTGTCTATGGGGTGGGTAGCGTAACCAGTTCCCCTTATTCAGTATTACTCATGGTTAGTTTCTTTGGTTTGGGGTAGCTTCAGAGATTGTATAAAGTCCTGGTTTTGGTTATAATGTAGCTCAAAAACTTTGTGCAAAAGGGGAAAATAAATGAATAATATTGTGTAAACATAGCCTTCATTTACATAATTATTTATTAACGCCATCCATGATATTTATTATTTTTATGCTTTTAGGGCTTTTTTTTAGAGTTTACTTTAATCCTGTCATCATTGGCAAATAGTTGTTCAGACAATTATTACCTTCATATAAAGCTTGGCATTATTTTTCCATGACAGGCATCATTATGGACACTCTGGTTGCTTAAGGATATAGAATTTGTAAAGTACAGATGGAGCTATCACTTAGAGAAAAGAAGACATATGAAATACTGCAACTGAAAGCATAGTCTGTTTGAAAAGACAGCTGACAATGAAAGTCACCTTGAGGACTAGGAGAGCCATGTGACCTGATGTACAAGGACTGTCAGGAGAACTGTAAAACAGACTCAAAAGAAGTAAAAGGATATACTCAGAAAAGCTATAAACTTCTCAGTAGGAGCAGTTAGAGAATTAAAAGACAATTGAAATGCCGTGGAGTCAAAGTTGAGGAAGACAAAATTCAAAAAAGGTAAAATACTATGAAGGATTTTTTTAGAAATTATTTTCACATTTCACTGAATATGCCAGCGTAAAATTTGGTTTCTATAACTACATGTGAAACAATCAGAAGTTTTGCTTTTGGAAAAAAAAGAACTGTACAAAGTATTACCCTACGGTTATGAAGCATATTATTGTGTTAATGCTTAAAAATAAAAGGAAAAAATTAAATCAACCCAATCTTGCAAGACATATTAAAGAATAAATCAAACAAAATGAGTCCCATAGAAATTAGTAAGGTAACCTTATTAATAGTAACTATTTAGTTATGATTTTTATGTACTTGTGCTTTGCATAACTATATACTATTAACATGTCTGTGTTCATTATTTTTAATATGTCAAATTATAGATTTATCTCTGTTCTCCCACTTATGAGGATTTCATGAACTGTCTGATGCATATTACCTCAATTATTTACTCAACACACATTACATTAGATGTGTAAACAATAAGAATAAATAACAACATTCATGTGATTTAAGCTGGTTTAATTATTGCATGTTAATATTTATTATTGTACAATTTATTATTGTAAATAATTTCCAGATGCAAATATGAACTTTGCTCAAGAAGCCCTTTGCTCAAAATTTCACCAGTTTGTCTCTCCATTAAGGC
This sequence comes from Vipera ursinii, assembly GCF_947247035.1. Classification (NCBI taxonomy): domain Eukaryota; kingdom Metazoa; phylum Chordata; class Lepidosauria; order Squamata; family Viperidae; genus Vipera; species Vipera ursinii. Next base: position 23,909,560 of record NC_139515.1, read on the forward strand.
ACAGAGAGTGAAATGCCCTGTTGAAAATGATAAACACCCACCAAGGCTTCCTTTCCATAGAACAAAAATACAATCTGCTATCACATAGTATCCTTACATAGAATTATGGAGTTGGGGAAGTTTAGGGGCTACACTGAATTGAAGCCATTGGCAAAATAAGTGTGCTGCCTAGCTGCATTTTCTATTATTGTAAAATCTCCACTGCAGTGCTTTACATTTGAAAACAGCAGTTTCTGTATTATTTTCTTTTATGCAAAGAAGTCCAAGGCAAGAGTTCCATTCATATCTTACAGGTGGAAAATTAGGCTTACCTACCTAAAATGCTGTTTGCCCACCAAATTGTTTCATTATAGTTTTACTATAGAAAGAAAGGATGAAAAACATGCAGGTGGCTGGCTGTGTTAAACTAAATGGCTCACAAACTGTGATAAAAGTCAATAAATACCTCTGTTCAATACTTCTATCAGCTTTTTATGTACAGTAAAATCTCAAAATACCTTGGCAGTCTCAAAGATTTCACAGTATTATTAGATTGTGGGCTATTTTATTTTATTTGGAGGCAAAGGGCCTTGCACTCTGGTCATAATTCTGACTTTTAAGATAATGCAAATATATCATTCTGCATGATAATTTGATCATAATAAATGGAAAATAAATCGGAATAAAGTGTAAGATACACAGAATACACAGTGCTTATTTAGAGTACAAAAGCCCAAGAGTATAAGTACTTCCTAGCTAGCAGTACTTATACTGGAATACAATTTAAAAAACAAAACAAAGTGAAAGATGGACAATTATCAATCAACCAACCAACCAATCAATCAATCAATCAATCAATCCCATTCTGGATTTCTCTTTTTCAGATAATGAGGAGGTTGGTTTCTTATTACACCACTAGAATAATTTCCAAGCAAGTTAATGAAAAAAAAACATATTGAAAAAAAATAGTCCTTAATAGCTAAAACAACAAATTTTTGCTTAGGGTGCAATCTGCCTCTCTCAGAAAACATTGAAGACCAGTAATATATATTTTTTTTCAAGGCTTTTGTTTTTATATTACTTCCATAAAGCATCATTATCATTACAATGGATGGGCAATAAATATAGATATAGATTTAAATTTTGTTTGCTTTGAATTAAGACTAGATTGTTTGTATTCTATAAATGCTTCCCTCCAGCCATGTACTTATCCCAGACTCCAAAAGACCCTTTTAATTTCTATATTAAAAGTTATACAGTTTTGCATTCTTGAGTTGTAGTGATAAATCTCTTTACACTTGTTCATAGTTGTCCTTGCTTCAAGATGGGGCCTCTGCCTTCCCCCATCTAAGTCTGCATTCCTGTGATAAACCTTTGCCCCCTGCTTCATTTATAACAAGACTTGTCTTTTATAATTGTCTATGTTTCAAGTTATGTTTCAAGTTATGTTTCAAGTTATGTTTCAAGTCATGCCTTTCAAGTCATGCCTTTCAAGTCATGCCTTTCAAGTTAAGATATGCCTTCTTGACTGATGACAACCCTTGTATTCTCTGTTAGCATTTGTAATATGATAAGCTATGCTTTATTGTTTCCTGTGATGAGCTTTGCTCTCTTCATTAGCAGATGTATGCAATGAGTTATGTTTTCCCTTTGACCTTCCATATTTCCATATGTTGCTCTCTCATGTGTACTTTCCCCCTCCCAAATGAAACAGCATAATAAAAGGAGGGTGTCCGGAGCTGTTCGGGGGCAAAACATCTACCCCAGGCACTCTGTGCTCTTTCTCACCTTGAGCAAACTTGTGTTGGTGCCTCAGTTTGTCCTGGGACTCTGCTCTGAATCATCGCAGTTCCCAAGTGTGACCGTTGGAACGTCCGGCACACTGGGTCGGTGGCAAAGGGCAAGATCCTTCCATATTCAAGGTGCTCACCCTTGCGAGGGTCCCTCTAAATTCTCACCCCTGTCACGGGGCTCTAAGAGTTGAGGCCAGAACCCTGACCGGTCGCTCATCGCAACACAGCCACATTACATTGTCAAACAGTGACTCAACCAAACAATTTAACCTACTGCAAATCTATGGTAGTAATGTCCTTTCACAGATGGATATCTGTAAGAGCAGAAATTTCTCCTATTGTTCAACTCTTCCACATGTTTCTTTAATGTCTGGTAAGTGAAGAATCTAAAATAAATACTCGTGCTTTTATGAAAAGAAAAAAAAATAAATACTAAAAGCAACCAGTAGAAACAATATTATTTTTGTCCCCAACTGGTAATTACACCCAATTATTTATAAACGTTACAATTGCTGTGTTGCATATATTTCTTCATTAAAAACCATATTCTAAGAATCTATAATTGAGAAAGCCAAAGAATACAAAGAAGCCAGTAAGTGGTTTCATTGATTGCACATAGGCCTTTGATTATGTCCACTATGTAAAACTGTAGACAACTTCTTGAGACAATGAAGATTTCAGAACATTTCTATGGACTGGTCAGGAAGCCACAATCCAATACAAAAGGACAAAACATACTGGCTGTAGGTCAGTAAAGGAGTTGGGTAAGGCTGTTTACTCAACCTATGTGCTGAATCTAAACTGAAAGAAGCTGTATTGTAAGAACATGAGTATGGTTATAAGTTGAAGGAGAAAACATCAATAACTTGTAGTAGGTTGATGAAACTACTCTTGAGAGCTGAAAATGCAAAAGATACATTGCAGGGGCTATTAATGAAAGTCAGAACAGAATGAAAAATGGAACTAAGATGCAACTACAAGTATAGAAACTAGCTTTAGAAGATGTTGAAGTAGTGGGTACACCTGCCTTTTAGAATTCACTATCAACTGTATGTGAAGTTGCAGTCAACAAATATACTGCAGATCAAAATTTATTCAGTGCCATGATATGTCTATATTGAACATGCTCAGGCAATGTTCCTATTCTTATTTTTAATTGTTTTTAAAATAGTTACAAAATAGTTACAGAAAACTTACAAGATAAAAATGCATGCATTGTCAAATAAAATTTTAAAAGACTTAGAAAGTTTTTTTAAAAAACTGCAGAATATGAGAAAAAGAAAGAAGGTATATCATTTTAGCTTTAAATACAATTCTACTTATAATTGATTCTACTTATATATAATGAATTTATTTTTCAAGTACAAACAATATATATTTCTAATACATTTATGTAACTATCATATTTTTGACCTATTGTATCTTATATAAATGAATCCTATATTGCATTACATTTATCCATACAAAGTCTATAAGCAATCTGCTCATAGGTGGCAAGCACAATCAGACCTTCAATCCATTGGGTAAAGAGGCCATATATTTATTTTCTAATGCTGCAATATTAATTTTTAGTCATGATAAGGGCACAAAGAATCCATTTACACTGTTTGGTTGGTAGATTCAAAATACTATCTATAACTATTATCTTATCTAGCTAATAGAAAATTTTCATTGCCTGAAAATTTTAGCCTTTGTCAACAATTTTATTTTATAATTGTATACAGGTAGTCTCTGACTTCACAACAGTTCATTTGGGGATCTTTCAAAGTTACAACACTGAAAAAGTGACTTATGACCATTTTTCACACAACTGTTGCAGCATCCCCAGGGTCAGGTGATCAAAATTCAGATGCTTGGCAATATTTATGATGGTTGCAGTGTCCTGGGGTCATGTGATCATCTTTTGCAGCCTTCTGACAACCAAAGTTAATGGGAAGCCAGACACATTTAACAACCATGTTACTACCTTAACAACTGCAACAATTCACTTAACAACTGTGGAAAGAAAAGTCATAAAATGGAGAAAACTGACTTAACTGTCTCAGCAACATAAATTTTGGGCTCAGTTGTGGTCGTAACTCAAGGACTACCTGTACTTTCTCTCAAAAAGGACATGGTAAAAACATGTTTTAAAGAAGCATTAAGGCAGGGGCCTTCAAACATGGCCCTTTTATGACTTGTGGACTTCAACTCCCACAATTCCTCAGCCAGTTTGAAGACCCGTGCATTAAGGAAATGCCACAGTGAAAGAAGAAACAGAAGAGAAACAGTATTGACACTTTTAAACTTTGGTGTTGGAAAAAACTCCTGAGAATATTGCCAAGAAAACAAGCAAATGAGTCATAAAAGAAATTAACGTAGAGTTCTCAATTAGGGCACAAAATATCAAATTTCAATCCATTTTGCTAAGACCTTGCTGTCTTGAAAGTCTATAATGCTAGAAATTATCTCTTTTTTTCTGGCATCCAAAGAACAAAATAAAATATAACTTACAATGATCTATATCTACATGTTCTGCCATTTCCAATGTTCTTATATTTTTATTTGCCCTAGCATGTATGAGAAAACTATGATCCATGGGCCACATACAGCTCTCAAGTCTCTTGTCAGACTAAAAACTTAAAAAAAATATTGTGATTTCTTACATTGTTTTTAGACTGAGAAACAGTAATAAGATATGTATTTCCTCTCAGTACAGATAGATAGTCAGACATATAGCTGAAAACCAAACATCTTTAGATACAGGCTGCATATATTTCACTGGTGATTGCCCACTTGTGACCCTTGGCCACTATTTTTTGTTCAATGCAAGTCCAAGACTGCTGAAAGGTTGCCAAGCTGTAAACTGATAAATGAGCTGGCACACTGAGCAGAAAGATGAATAAAGATCATGTGTCAATAACTCATTTCTCTTCTCCTTATATGATTAGTTATCAAGTGCCAATGCATTCATTCAGTTATATCTATGACAGAGCTAATAATTGCCCTGAATCTTTGAAAATATAGTCCATTATGTAGTTCACCAAATATCCTGCTGATCAAATGGAGCATATTGCATTCAGAACCACCTAATTCTCACTTAGGCTGATTTCAGTTCTTAAACAATCAAAGATTTTATAATGTATGGGAATAAAGGAATAAACAATAAATAGATCATATCTCGTTTTAGGACAAAAAAACCCAACAGTCCTCTGAATTGTATTGCTATTAATACATGGGGTAATTTTAACAGGATCAATCTAGTTCTAAGCATTATTCATTAATGCACAACTGTTTGGCTTGCCTTGTAGATTACTAATGAGAATAGCAAACAATGAAGGAACTGACCCAGATGCACAGCTTGTGAATATTTGATGCCAATGACCTTCTGTGGCATCAAAGAAGACGCTAATATCTGAGATCAGTACTTTTCTACTGCTCACAAGTTCAAATATTCTACCAAGCAGCATATATTCAATGTTCCCAATAAATGTTGCAAACTTGCTTACCTTTTGAGCTGTAATGCTCAATAAAAAGATGCAGTAGGATTTGGGAGTGTGAATAAAATATGCCTTTTTCAACACAACACAAAACAAAACACCCATAGGTGAATTAAATGGAAAACAGGAGAATCTATCCAGATTAAAAGGCATAGGGATTACTTAAATAAATCCTGCTGATTAGCTGAGGACATCTCTGTGGTCATGTGGCCGGCATGACTAGACGCCAAAGGCGCACGGAACGCTGTTACCTTACCACCGTAGTGGTCCCTATTTTTCTACTTGCATTTTTACGTGCTTTCGAACTGCTAGGTTGGCAGAAGCTGGGACGAGTAACAGGCGCTCACTCTGTTATGCGGCACTCGGGATTCGACCCGCCAAACTGCTGACCTTCTGATCGACAAGCTCAGCGTCCTAACCCACTGAGCCATAATTTATGTAAATAAAGGATAATAATTACTATATTGCAACAATTGGTAGAACTGTATTTCTGAATCATCTCTATCTACAGCCCCAGTATAGAAGAGAGAACAATCTTCACTTTCTAGCCTCTAATCAATATACACTGGATGCCTTTTTTTGTAGACAGGAGGCACAACCTTACAAATCTATTCCATGGATTTGCTGCAGCCAATTGTTTCAAGATATAAAATGTGTCAAGATGTGTTAATGTGATGTTGATGAAGATGATTTTGGCTACTCTCATTCTTTCTCACTCTTTATTATCAATGGTAAATATAATGGGATTGTTGATTCCTAAATATAATTGCCCTTAAAAAAATACACTCGAAGCCAAGATTCCTCATATTGCTCAGAATTCCAACTAAAAGATCTGGGCTTCCCATTGTATGTTTAATTGTAATGGTGCTATCTTTAATTTAGATAAGTTTCTTTTTGGACAGGCACATGAAGCAGCAAAGCAAAATTTGGGATTCCTCCATCTGAACTTGGTTGCTATAGGACTTAGCTGATCACAACTGGTATTTCTTATTAAAATCACTATTCATTTTTTGTTTTTTACTCACTAACTCTCAAATCATAAACAAATGACTAACAACTAAACTTATTGAACATTTAGGATTATCTTTCCATGGTGGTATTTACATTCTTTCATCATAGATACCAATGATACATAAATTGCAGTATACTATACAGACAGGTCTTTTGTCAGAATAACATATTCAAAACCACAGCTCATGAGCCGTTGTGTTGTTCAGTCAGACAGTCCTGAATGTTAGCTTTCCAGGAAAAGGAAGGCTATGAGAGGCCTGTCTTTGTGCATTACTCACAACCCCTATGGAACTCTCTTATAACAACTTAGAGGGCAGAGTGCTAACATAATCATGATGCCCAGTAGGGGGTGCTTCTCAAACAACTACGCAGGCAAAGATTTTACAGAGCTGAGAGTTAATAGCCCAAGCCTGAACTTCTAAGGGTCAATCTTCTGTAACACACACTGGGCAGATTATGATATATTGTGGCATATCATCCTAAAGTTGTTTTTCAAAATTATTTCTGCATGCATATCTTGCAAGAAGTGCCTTTACAGTAAACTCTCCTCAAACCTATATATTGTAGGACATGGGAACACACATGAGGGGTATCTCAGATAGAAGGAGAAAAGTTAACCCAAAGAATATAACATCTATTCAGCTTCTTCTCACGGTCATTTTTCTAAAATTATGTCCACACTGGGATAGAATTATTAGATTCAAATTTAAGGTTTATATTGATATGTGGTATCAAGGCTGGCCAATTGCTGTGTGATGCATTGTTTAGTTGTTTTATTTTCTTGGAGAGAATATGATTCTTATTCAAGTTTTTACTAAAGAAGAATTAAACTTCTTTCTGCTTTTAATAAATCTGATCTTATAGTTTTTCCTGTGCATGATCATTAACAATTGCAAACATTTAAACCCAAGCTCATTAGATACTACAGTCACCTTCTACTCTGAAGTATATTGTCTGCTGTGTGCTCTACTGATGGAACATCCTGATTCTCAGGAATCATATCAAGTGAGGACTGAAGAATATTGCTACAGTTTTAACTTGACACTTTAATACAAAATTGAGTATACTTATCTAAAGTGCACTAAGGACAATTGGAACTTGACAGAACCTCACAAATGATGTGGATGCTACTCAAGGCATTCAAATTATGATATTAATTAAATCATATTTATATCTCACTGCTTATATTGCACAAGTAAAGACAAAGCACAAAGCTCATCCACTTCTAAACCAATATTCAATACTAAATGGGACCATTTTCTCACAGTCTTCAACCAGCTGGACAAGGAAGCCTATTAGTCTCAAAACAGATGGCCTTCATAGGCAGTGACATTAGTGTATATGCATAGACATTGATTGTTGTGACTTTTACGAATTGGTCAAACCTTTTTCTTAGTGGCTGGCCAGATAATTCTGTAAAGTCCAAGAGCCTGCAAGCAACAACCTCTGTTGTGACTCTCTTCACTGTGGCATCTACTTAGCTGAATGGATTTTTAATTCTATTAAGCATGAACTTTGATATTTTATATTCATCCAAATCTATGTTCTGAGTGGATAATGACCTTCAAATTACAGTAATATCCCTAGTTCACATCATTAAAAATACACTTCAATCAACAATTATGCCAAACATTTTTCAGCAGAATATCCTGTGCAGTCAGGATATATACATTAAAATATCTTCAGCATATTGATACTATACTCCACAGTAATGCATGATCTCATCCGATGGTTCATGTTTATGTTGAAAAGAAGACCAACAAAGAATTAAGCTCTATAGCACTCCATAAGGAAGAAACCAATTAGTTGATCTCTTTCCTTTCCTATACCAACTGGAAATACATACAAAGAAAGAATGGAACCACTTTCTCAAAGCATAGTAAAAGCTTTTCACAATGCATATGATGTTCTTATACTTATTTCATTGCGGGGTGCCCAGAATATATGTGAGTCACTTTTTATTTTACAACCATTTCTCCAGTGATCTGTATCTATTCTACTCTACTCCACTCTACCCTACTCTACTCTGTCCCCCCACCTCTACCTTACCCTAACCCATGGGTTTGCAACCCGTGGCTCTGGAGCCACATGAGGCTCTTTCAGCCTTTTCCTGTGGCTCCCAGCCATTTGCAGAGAGAGAGAGAGACAGAGAGAGGCAATTGCACCTCCCTTCTCTGTGTGTGTGTGTGTGTTTGTGTGTGTGTAACTCACGCTGTTCTCTGAGAAGCTGACAAGCTTATTGGGTGGGGCTCCTGCCTTTGCTGCATCTTCAGGAAGCAGGAAACAGGAAACAGGAAAAAGCAGCATCTTTCAAGGGCAGGAGAGCCAGCCCAATAAGGATGTGTGTCAGCTTGTCCAGAACAACATAAAGCCAGCTTGCCAGGTGAGCAGAAGATCAGAGAGAGGGAGGGAGAGAGAGGGAGGGAGGGAGAGAAAGAGAGGGAGAGAGGGAGAGAAAGAACTCATGCACAGTAGCCTCTATTTCTTTTTAATTAAACTCTTCAACCAAGTTCCCCCCTTTGCATGTGTACGCATGTGTGCGGGTTTTGTGGCTCCCAGTGTTTATTTTTTTCTCTGGGAAATGGGTCTAAGTAGCTCTTTGAATGTTTAAGGTTGCCTATCCCTACGCTAACCCATCCCATGCCATCCTATCCTTCTATTTTACTGTGTTCTACTCTATTCCATTCCATTCTGTTCCATTCCATTCTGTTCTGTTCTGTTCCATTCCATTCTCACATTCCATTCCATTTCTATATATAATATTGATTATAGAACATAATCAATTTAAGTATACGTATATGTAATCTTAAAAAAGGGAAATAAAATTTAAAAAGACAAAAGAAAGGAGAGGAAAAGTAAAGCAAAAACAAAAAAACCCACAAAGTAAATGAAAAGAGGCAATTTCCCATTCTTCAATTATATCTAAAAAAAAAAGGCACGATTAGGGAGTGCTTCTCTTTGGGCTTTTCCGGAAGTGGGGTTGCAAATATTGCAAGTGAGGCTGAGAAATTGCTAAAATCTTTTTCTTTCTGATATGCAGGTTCTGAGGTTTTGCTTGTTAAAAATACAGGAAACTAGAAGTTGCCTTCAAGCTTTATGTTTTTATTCAGCTGACCAAAATGGGCTTCTCTAAAAAAGGACAAAAGCCCCAAATATCAGAAAAGCCTTATTTTTATACCTACTTTGATTACATAAGCAATTCACCCAGCAAAGCTGACGCACATAAGATAAAGACTTTGCCCTTTAAGTGCTGGCACACTATAGATAAAAAGGAAGAAAGCAGAAGTAGCTAGTATCTTTCCTTTTGGGTGTTTCCCCCAAGACACCATATGTTCACTTTTGGGTGGTTTGGGTGTTTCCCCAGGACACCAGCTGTTCCCAGATGAGTTAGAGTATTGGGTGTTTCTGGGGCTTTTTTGTCATAGAAGGCTCAGAATGGAGTTCTGGCACCTTTTTTGGATGGAACCTTATTTATTTATTTATTTATTTATTTATTTATTATTATTTATTATTTAAACCGTAGGACTCAGGGCGGTTTACAGGGAAAAATAAAAAAAAATACATAACATACAAAGTTAAAATCGATTAAAACTAACGTTAAATTAAGTCCCTGAATTTAAACTAAAACGCCATTAATAAATAATTAAAACCCCTCAGTCTGGGCCAGACAGCTCAAAAAACCAAGTTTTCAAGTCCCTGCGAAATGAGCGAAGGTCGGGGGCAGTCCTAAGCTCCGTGGGAAGTTGGTTCCAAAGGGCCGGCGCGCCTACAGAGAACGCCCTTCCCCTGGGGATAACCCGCCGGCATTCCTTGACTGGCGGTACCCTAAGAAGGCCCTCCCTGTGGGAGCGCACAGGACGATGGGAAGTTGATGCTGGCAGCAGGTGTTCCCTTAGATAATCCGGACCCAAGCCATTTAGAGCTTTATAGGTCATTACCAGCACCTTGAATCTCACCCGGAGGGCAACCAGAAGCCAATGAAGCTCACGGAGAAGAGGTGTTACATGGGAGTATCGGGAGACTCCCATAACAACTCACGCAGCTGCATTCTGCACCAGTTGAAGCCTCTGAGTGGTCCTCAAGGGCAGCCCCATGTAGAAAGCGTTGCAGTAGTCTAGCCGGGAGGTCACGAGCGCATGGGTGACTGTGCGTAGGGCATCTTGGTCCAGATAGGGCTGCAACTGGTGCACCAGACAAAGCTGGGCAAAAGCCCCTCTGGTCACAGCTCCTATATGGTCTTCAAAATTGAGCCGTGAATCCAAGAGGATGCCCAAGTTGCGAGCCCTATCAACGGGGGGTAACACCTCACCCCCCATCATTAGTGGTGGAACAACCTGGTTTATCCGATATGCCGGTATGCAGAGCCACTCAGTCTTGGCAGTATTGAGATGAAGCCTGTTTCTCCCCATCCAAACCCGGATTGCCTCCAGTCAACGGGACATCACGTCAAGTGCATCACTGGGTTGGTTCGGGGTGGAGAGAAAAAGTTGGGTATCATCAGCGTACTGATGATACCCCACCCCGAAACCATGAATGAGCTAGCCTAGTGGTTTCATCTAGATGTTGAACAGGAGGGGAGAGAGAACCGACCCCTGGGGGACTCCACAAATGAGAGACCTCGGGGTGGACCTCTGCCCTCCCATCAACACCGACTGCAAGCGGCCGAGGAGGTAGGAGGAGAACCACCGTAAAACAGTGCCTCCCACTCCTAACCCCCTGAGACGCTGCAGTAGGATACCATGGTCGATGTTATCAAAAGCCGCTGAGAGATCTAAAAGGACTAGGACAGAGGAACATCCCCTGTCCCGAGCCCGCCAGAGATCATTCACCAGTGCGACCAATGCCGTCTCCGTGCTGTACCCGGTCCTGAAACCCGATTGATATGGGTCAAGATAATCCGTTTCCTCCAGGAACAGAGGAAGCTGATGTGCCACCACACTCTCAACAACCTTCGCCAAAAAGCGAAGATTGGAGACCGGACGATAGTTATTTAAAACAGCTGGGTCCAGGGCAGGCTTCTTGAGGAGGGGCCTCACCACCGCCTCCTTCAAAGCAGTGGGAAAGATACCCTCCTTCAAGGAAGCAGATATTACTGCTTGGAACCAGCCTCGTGTCTCCTCCTGAGCCACATAGACCAGCCAGGAGGGGCACGGGTCCAGTAAACAGGTGGTGGAACTCAGTCTCCTCATGATCCTGTCCACGTCATTGGGGGAAACAGGGTCGAATTCAGTCCAGGTAACATGCTCAAGACCACTTGATTCCTCCATTCCAGACTCTGCCCAGTCAGAGTCCAAACCGGTCCGGATCTGAGCGATTTTGTCCACCAGATGATGACTAAACTCCTCAGCCCGTCCCTGTAAGGGTTCCTCCCTCGTCTCCCTATTAAGGAGTGAGCGAGTCACCCTAAACAGGGTGACTGGGCGATTATCTGCGGATGCAATGAGGGCAGCGAAGTAATTAGACTTTGCCATCCTCATCGCAGCGAGGTAAGACCTTGTAAAGGCTCTTAGTTGCAATTGGTCAGATTCAGACAGGGTGGACCTCCAACCGCTCTCTAGACCCCATCTCCAACGCTTCATCTCCCGGAGCTCCATGGAAAACCATGGGGCCCAGCGGGATCTGTGCCGAATCTGGGGTCACAAGGGTACAACACAGTTGAGTGCCTCGATGGCCGCCCTTTCCCAGGCATCCACCAAGGCATCGACCGGGCTGTGAGTGAGGGAGACAGGTAAGGACCCAAGTGCCATCTGGAACCATTCTGGGTCCATTAGGCGCCTGGGATGGAACCACCTGGTCGGTTCCACAGCCCTGCAGTGGGGGGGTGGCACAATGGAAGACCAGCCGCAGGAGATAATGATCGGACCATGACAGGGGGACATCAGTTGGCGAGCCCCCTCCCAAATCATCCAACCATTGTCCAGATAGAAAAATCAGGTCAAGGTTGTGACCCGCCCCATGAGTCGGGCCCTGAATTACTTGGGTCAGGTCCATGGCCATCATGGAAGCCATAAACTCCTGAGCTAACTCTGACGACTCTCCCAGGGAAGGCAGGTTGAAGTCACCCAGAACTATAAGTCTGGGAAACTCCACTGCCAACCCTGAGAGGGTGTCAAGCAGCTCAGGCAGGGCCATTGCCACACAGCTGGGTGCCAGATATGTTAGCAACAGGCCCAACTCAACCCAAGGGCCACATCTCATGAGAAGGGACTCACTCCCGCCTATCTGGACAACGGTGGTCTCCCGCGGACATAAGGTCTCACGTATAATCACCGCCACCCCACCGCCCCTGCCCTGAGCCCGAGGCTGGTGCAGCACACAGAAACCCAGAGGGAAAAGTTCAACCAGAGGGACACCACCCTCTGGGCCCAACCAGGTCTCCGTAATGCATGCCAGATCCGCGTGTTCCTCCTCAATCAATTCCCGGACGAGGGGAGCCTTGTTCACAATGGATCTGGCATTAAAATACACCAGTCTGAGCTCAGGGTCCTGATCCCCCTCACCCCCAGATACAAGGGTACTAACTGGAGGGTCGGAACACGCCACCGCTCGGAGACAGCGGGGGCGCAGTCCCGGATATTGATACGGCCCTCCGTGTAACCGCCTGCTGCCATTCCCAATCATCGTGGGGATTTTTAACCCCACCCCCACACCAACGGAACCAAAAGCCTACACCCCCAACCTCATCTCACCGGGAACTATTGTAGGCCGAGACTGACAGCCGGTTGATGAAGCCCACCCCAATTCCCTCCCCACCCTCCCATTATAGGGTAGGCAAGGTGGATTGTATGACATATGTGAGTTCCAGCACCTTTTTCTTTTACAAAAAAAAGCACTGGGTGTTTCCTTTGCTGTCCTTTCATGACCCTGCATTCCCGGGCCTACAAGTGGCCAGAGAGAATGGGGCCATGTGTACATATTCACAATTGATACTGTCCCCTAAGTCCTAGGCATCATTTCTCCTGGAGAAATTCACAGAAATAATCAATCTAATTTTTCTGCCCATAAGTCTGATGAAGAATTTCAAAAGACATCTGAGCTGAGCTTTAGTACATAGATCACATATGTGTCTTGAATGGGGCACTTGGAACATCCATCACCACTGAAGATCAATAAGGCAGGCCCTATTTTGCAAAAACTGCATTATTTAATGAAACTAAGAGTAGTCATCTGAAATATTTGCCATAACAACAAAACAACAACAAAGGCCTATGGATAAAAGCTGACCTTAAGCTAATTATTGCATTAACATCTGATTGCATTAACAGTGATCCTGTCTGCTTTCCTACTTGTTAAAAGCACTAGAAAATATCTTTTTATACTTACTATTTTGGGGGGGCGATTTGTTTCTACTCTAACTTTGGTTCCTTTCTCTGCAAGTACTTATTTGTTTATTATTGCTTTGGTGAAGCTTTACTATTTTTCTCATCTGCTCTTGGTGTTCCACACCTATGCATCAAAAATATATGAAAGCAACAATTTTTTATGTCATGTGGAGGAAACTGTTACATTTCCAAGACCCTTTTTCAACTAATGTTTGTACCTCAGTTTTGTGTGCTTTGCATGACATACTGTAATAAACATTTTTGCATGGAGCATATTTGTAGAGTTTAGAGGAAATGATTATTAAATCTGTAAACTACAGTCAAGTTTTAGATTGTGTCAATGCAAAAACATCCAAAGTTCTTTGAAGAGTTTCATCTATCGTAACCATGACAGATTGCTTATTACATCAGAATATTACTCCACTTAAATTTCATTCTCATATATGGAAACTACAGAAAGATTTTATGATGCTCTCTATTTTATTCATTTTTTGCAACAATATATCATTTTCAGTCCCACATCAGAATCCCCATCTAGATTTTTTTTGATATTTTAATATTCAATTGTATGAAGCAATATAAGCAATAATAGCTATTTTAGATAATAGGGGGTATGATCTGTCATCTGGAAAGCTGACAGCCGTGGTTCAAGACGTGAGCGCCACATGATGGGGTGATCTGTTTCTGTTTCTTGTCCCAGCTTCTGCCAACCTACCAACTGAAAAGCATGCAAATGAAACTAGATAAATAGGTACTACTTCAGTGGGAAGGTAATAGTGTTCCATGAACCTTGGTGTATAGTCACGCTAGCCACATGGCCACAAAAGTATCTTCAGCCAATGCTGGCTCCCTTGGCTAAGAAACAGGGATGAGCACTGCCCCCAAGAGTTGGATAGGACAGGACAGAGGAAATCTTTACCTTTACCTTTTATCAATAACTATAAGAAAGATTGGACTTATTTTAAGATTTTAAAAATAAATCATTATTAAAAGTTTCACTTTTTATAGGATCAACATAATACATTTGAAAAAAAAATGTCATAGATATTCTGCATCTATATTAATTTTTGGGACATCATTAAATCATGTATTCATGGTCAGATGTTCATAATTCATGAAAAAAAGAACAAAAAGAAAAAAGAAAACTGAAGGGCAGAAGTTAAAGAATTTAGTGCATATATCCAGGCAACATTCCAAATTATTAAAGCTTTTATGAGTGCTAAACAGGAAGTTTCAAAACGCACTGGAAATTTTCATTTTTCAATATTCATTGAGCTGTATAAGACAGCTATATTGGGAATGATATGAAAGATTTAAATTAATAGTCTCTGCACTACAACAACTGCAACAATGACATATCATTTCATTAGCGATTCATTCCCTTTCATTGGATTTATTAAGAATGCCCAGAATAAAATATATAGTTGCTCTCACTCAGTAAATCAACTATTTAAAATTGTGTAATATTGAAGCAAATATAACTAAGAATGAAATTAATCAATTTTTAACATAAAAATATATTTTCCACAAATTAAACATGGTTAGTTCTTAATTTAGTTGCACCTTTAAAATGATAAAAAATTCTCTTTTAAAATTAGTCTAAATTACTTTTGATATATTTGCTCTTCCTTCCTTCCTTCCTTCCTTCCTTCCTTCCTTCCTTCCTTCCTTCCTTCCTTCCTTCCTTCCTTCCTTCCTCCCATCCATCCATCCCTGAACAAAAGCAACATCTCACATGTTGAATAAAAATGGAGAGTCCATAAAAATAGAGTTTCATGATGAATATACACAATATTCAATATACTATTTTGCTGCACACTCCCTCTTTCAAACCTACATTAAAAATAATGATTATACTCCCTCTAGTTGCCATCCCCCAAGATGGGTCCTGGAGCCAGAGCTCTATGGCCATTCTTCAGCATTCTCTCCTAGTAGAATTGTGATCAGCCTTATTTCTCTTGGGCTACAGGAAAACTCTGAAGATTTAACTGTTTCATTTTGCACAGGAAAATGAAACTTAATTGAAAGTTGGAATTATGGCATTTATGGCACATGGTATTTATTGGCAAATATTTGTTTATTTTTATATGTACTAGGGGTATTCTGCAGTATATGCTTACATTATTAGATATGTAGAGCCCTGCGACTGGGTGGCATACAAGCAATGTAAATCAATCAATCAATCACTTATTATAGGCTGTGTTTTTTATTCATCTCAGATGAGTAAATACCAAACAAAAATAACACAGTTTTATTAGAAGAAAGGCACCTGATTATTTGTTACTAAGAACTAATCCTTGATACCGGCTCACATCCTGTGCTTAGAAAAGAACTGAACAGCGTCCTGCCAAAGCTGTTTGCAAGAAAGTTGGGGCTGGTTATGCTGTTTTGTTTGGAGAGATAGAAGCTTTTAGGTTGCCAAAACCTTCTCTCTATTGTGGATTTCACTCATCAGTTGCTTCAGTGTGGCCAGATTTTATTTTTTGTTATTAATAATTAATCGCTCATATATCTCCGGTCATTGGCTGTTTGGAGAGATAGAAGCTTTCAGGTAGCCAAAACCTTCCCCTTATTGTGGATTTCACTCGTCAGTTGTATCAATGTGGCCAAAGAGTTCTCCTGTTATTAATAGTTAATTGGTCATATATCTCCTGGCATTGGCTGTGAGTGTAAGGACAGACAGTGACAAAAAGCGCACCAGTGGAAAAATAATAAGCTGCTTTCTGCTTCTGCCTAGCTGTAACAGACTATGAAAATAACACTGGGAGACAGGAGGAGACGAAAGATACCTCCAAAGGAATGGGAGCAGAAAAGCATCTCAGAAAGGACCCTCCCTAGTTTGCAAGAAATTAAAAGCAAGAAAGGGAGAACATGGTTTCAAATTTGGGAAATTCTTAAAATAACCTTGCAAAAAAGTGTTGTGCTGGTATTTAGGTTTTTATTCTCTATTTCCACCATTTGGCAAAAAAAGGGGGGGGGATTAAAGATAGCCTGAAATTGCGAGAAATGTTGCTTTCCACAACTATTTTTGCTTGTGTTACGATTTAATGCTGAACGTCTGCATGGAGGTCTGCTTAGGGCATTTTCACCAAGCCATGCAAATGTCATTCCCTTAGTGCAGGGGTGGGGAATGTGAATGTGCAAAACTAATTGAGGCATTTAATGGACAAATGGAATTGAACATCTTTGCTATACCATCCAATGTGGAACCAGCTGATCTGCCTGATAACCTACAACACAACATCATTCAGCTGCAAAGCAATGAAGAGCTGAAAGCCAGGTGCAACAACCTCTCACTGCTTAAGCTGCATAAACATTACATAAGCAATGATGATTTTCTCACTTTGAGGAGACATCACTGAAGTATGCATCTGTATTTGGAACAACTTACTGCTGCGTGCAGTTCTTTTCAAACTTTACCATCACAGAGAGTTCTACTGCACTACAGACTGACTAATGCAAGCCTGGAAAACCAGATGCGAGTAGCAACAAGATCAATACCAGTTAACATTGCATGCCTCACCAAAGAGAAGCAGTTCCAGCCCTCACATTAGGGGTCAGTTAATTAAATGTTTGACCAAATATAGCAGGCTAATATTTAAGTTGATAATTTTGCCCAGGAATAATGTTATAAATATCCAAATGGCCCTTGGCAGAAAAAAAAATTAATGGTACAGGATAGCAATGAGTCTGAATACACCAAACATCAAAAGGCCCCCAGGAAGCTGGATACTTCAGCCTATTTGCAGCCTGTGTCATTCTCACTGATGTTCAGTTGTAAATTTATTAGTGAGAAAATTAGTTCTATTTTCAGTTTAATCTAAATATTTCAGCAAGTTCACATTAGAATACATGTTATGTATACAGGGGTTTTGAAACTTATCACTCTTTTACCACCAAACTATTTTAGGCACAACTATTGCCTCATGTATAAAGGTAAAGATTCCCCTGCACATGCGTGCTAGTCATTTGCAACTCTAGGGGCCGGTGCTCATCTCTGTTTCAAAGCCGAAGAGCCAGCGCTTGTCCGAGGACATCTCCATGATCATGTGGCCGGCATGACTAGATGCCAAAGGCGCACGGAACGCTGTTACCTTCCCACCATAGTGGTCCCTATTTTTCTACTTGCATTTTTACGTGCTTTCGAACTGCTAGGTTGGCAGAAACTGGGATGAGTAACAGGCGCTCACTCTGCTACGCGGCACTCGGGATTCGACTTG
The DNA here is from genome assembly GCF_947247035.1 of Vipera ursinii. NCBI lineage: Eukaryota > Metazoa > Chordata > Lepidosauria > Squamata > Viperidae > Vipera > Vipera ursinii. The sequence continues at coordinate 23,927,364 of NC_139515.1, forward strand.
CCAAACTGCAGATCTTCTGATCAACAAGCTCAGCGTCCTAACCCACTGAGCCACCGCGACCCCTTTGCCTCATGTATAGAGGGTAGCTATTATTATTATTATGCAGCTTCGAAATAGATTTCAATGACAACTGTGATAGTTCTCATTACTAAACAAATAGCTAAAGAATTAGTTTTTCATTGTGCAGAAAATTCTAGAGAACTATAGCAACTCATAACAGCAATATGAACCTGTTGAAGAGTTTACTTTAAAACTTCCAACTTATGCTTAGTACTCCACTCCTAAAAGAAACAGAATCCTATTAAGTATGTACAGGAACTCACAACAAAAAAGTAAAATTCTCAGCCAGCAGTTTCATCACCAAGAAATAAAGTACCGGTAGTCCAGATTAGAAAATAACACATGATTTACTGGAACTCTGAAATCTTGGAGGTCTGGAAGAGATTTTCTTCTTCCCACTTATATTAAAGAGAATCAAGGTTCTTCCACAGAGGAAATTACACCTCTACCAAAACTGGCAAGACAAACTATGGCATATAAATAGGCAGCAAACTCCCCACTCACTTGCACTGATGATACTACTTAGCTTTGTAATGAAAGGTCTGCAAGCCAACAGCTGAGCTTAGAGTATACCAAAAACCTCACAGTTCAACTCTGAGCTACACACATTCTCTTGAATTGAAAAACTCAAATAATTGGAAATTTATTAAGGTTTAATAGATCCTTCTCAAATTATGCTTAAGACAAAGCATAAGAATGTTTCTTCTACCTGCTGAATAGGAGCATGGTGGCTCAAGTAGGACACTGGGTTGGAGCTTAACAAGCCTTTGTTTGAGACTTGAGAGCTGCCAGCGGGCAGGGTTGAGCTCCCATCCTTCACTCTAGCTCATGCTGGAGACATGAAAGGAGCCCTCTTCTGGGTGTCCCAGGGCAATGGTGATGTCAGTTGCCAATCTTTTCAACTTAGAAGCGCCTTGGTGCTTCTGACATGAGTGCAACAACCTGCCGAATAAATATATTAAACAGTAGGAGCATCACTGGAGAAGCTTTTTTTTTTACAAACCACAATATCTGGGCAATTAATAATACAAGAGGTATTCCACAGAAAACATGAGCCTGACCAACTTCCTCTAATATCTGAACTTTGGTATGCCACTTCCTCATTCTGTATATAAATCTTACTCTTACTCTTTTAACATACAGTTAAAAATCAATATTTATTTATTTAAATATTTTCTCTCTAAAATGCACTTTTAACAAAGCTTTTCTAACACAGCTTGTTGCATAGATTTCTGAGCCACAAGAGATGGATTTGAGTAGACACCATGTGCTATAGCACCAGTTACATTACAGAACTTGTCTTCATTTTAAAATGTATTTCTTCCAGAGTTAAAATTGGAAATTAGATCTATTTTGGAATATTAGTGACTGTTAGACTATGGATAAATAAATTATGATTTGTATGTTAGTCAAAGAGGCACAGATCATTCCACTTCATTCTAAAATGTACAAAGATCAAGTTTCTGTAGTTTCACAACATAAACAAGGTGATGCATTGGTCCATCTGAATCAGTATTGTCTTCACTGACAATCATCACATTTTGAGGCATGAGACTTTCCTTGTCTTATCTGGTGTTGGCTAGAACTAAATTTTAATCCTGTATATTAAAAGCATGTAGTCTACCACTGAACTACAGCCCTTCTGATTCACAAAGTGTCAATGAAAGTTAAGAGTTTTGGAAGCAAAAGCAATCTAAGTGGAAAAGTAGACTTTGTCTATATAAGGTTCCAGTCTCAGTCTTCAACACCTTCAGGTAATGTGTAGGAAGAAGTCATGTCCAATTGTTGGAGATTGCCTAAATAGTTCTTGCAGGTTTTTTGGCAAGGATTTTTAGAAGTGGTTTGCCATTCCCTCCTTCCTAGGCCTGAGAGAAAGTGTCATCCAGTTGGCTTTGTGCCTAACTGGGACAAGAACTCACATTTGCTCAGTTTGATGCATTAACCACCACATCATACTGGCTCTTAACTAATAACTAATTAAATGTAGTTATGACTGACATAAGTCTGTTTCTAATTGTTCTATATACAAGTTACTGGATACTCATAATAGAGCTGCTATGAGGAAAGGAATTAACTTTTTTGAATAATCTTTCTATATAAATGAAAATTTCAGTCCAAACGTATTGATTGATGAACATTGCTGCCAAATAGAAAAGTATGTACTAATCTGTCCACAGTTTTCCCTCTAGCACAAGTTACTATTCCTTGTACAGATATATAGCAATCTTACAGGATATGTCTGCATGTTAAATATCATTATGAATTATTTTTATACTTGTTCCCTAGTTTTGGCCACTCCAGGGACTCTGGACTATCCAGTCTCAAACATTCTCATCAATAGGTCTCCATTATAATTTCCTCAGACTTTCTTTAAATTCACTAAAGTCCCAGTTTCTAAGGAGTGTATACACATACAGATATTTGATGGCTCAACTTTTTATAGGGAGCTCCAGAAAAACATCTACTTCTGCTTCATTGACTATGCTAAAGCCTTTGATTGTGTGGATCACAACAAACTGTGGCAAGTTCTTAAAGAGATGGGAGTACCAGACCATCTTATTTGTCTCCTGAGAAACCTATATGTGGGTCAAGAATCAACAGTGAGAACTGGACATGGAACCACCGATTGGTTCAAAATTGGGAAAGGAGTCCGGCAAGGCTGTATACGGTCGCCCTGCCTATTTAACCTATATGCAGAGCACATCATGAAAAAGGCAGGGCTAGATGAATCAAAAGTTGGCATTAAGATTGCTGGGAGAAATATTAACAACCTAAGATATGCAGATGATACCACTCTGATGGCAGAAAGTGAAGAAGAACTAAAGAGCCTCTTATTGCAGGTGAAGAAGGAGAGTGCAAAAGTTGGGTTGAAACTTAACATTAACAAAACTAAGATCATGGCACCTGCCCCTCTAAATTCCTGGCAAATACAGTAGATGGGGAAGAAATGGAGGTAGTGACAGATTTTATTTTCCTGGGCTCCAAGATCACTGCAGATGGGAACTGTAGCTAAGAAATTAAAAGACGCTTGCTCCTGGGGAGGAAAGCAATGGCAAATCTAGACAGCACACTAAATGCAGAGACATCACCCTGTCAACAAAAGTGCGTACAGTCAAGGCTATGGTCTTCCAAGTTGCAATATATGGCAGTGAAAGTTGGACCATAAGAAAGGCTGAGCACCAAAGAATTGAGGCCTTTGAATTATGGTGCTGGAGAAGACTCCTGCGAGTCCCTTGGACTGCAAGGCGATCAAATCGGTCAGTCCTAGAGGAGATCAACCCTGACTGCTCTTTAGAAGGCCAGATCCTGAAGTTGAAACTCAAATACTTTGGCCACCTAATGAGAAGGAAGGATTCACTGGAGAAGAGCCTAATGCTAGGAAAGATTGAGGGCAATAGAAGAAGGGGACGACAGAGAATGAGGTGGCTGGATGGAGTCACTGAAGCAGTAGGTGTGAGCTTTAATGGACTCCAGAAGATGGTAAAGAACAGAAAGGCCCGGAGGAACATTGTCCATGGGGTCACGATGGGTCAAACATGACTTCGCAGCTAACAACAACAACAATTGTAAAAATAGTTCTCTATAATCAGTGATGGACTTTTAAATTCTGATTTAACTCTAGAATTAGAAATGAACTTCATAATTCATTGGATCTGTAGCCACTTAAATTCAATTTCCTCTGCATCTTTAATTAACTGCTCCCTGTTTGGCTTGTACTTTACTTTATTATGTACATAACTTAGTCTGTAGAGATCTGCTCTACCCCATTACTTTTGCCCTTGTCAAAAAATAAAAGATGGTAAATAAAAGGAACCAATAGGGAATGAATTAGGCATTGCTGACTCCTCTTGTACTGTAGAGCATTGACTGGTTATTTGTAAAAAATATACTCTTCACCTAATTTTCTATGTGGCCTAACTTTACACTTTTAAAAATGTAGTAATCTTACAATTTCTATTTCACATTCTTGATTTCCATAACCATATTTTGTTGAAACATTATGCATAATGTTCATTATTTGTTTAAACTGGAAACTGTCAAAATACCATTTTAGGATTGGCAGAGGCAGGTGCTCCTCCATCACATGGTTATGAATAGAATTGTTCTAGGTTGCAATTTATTTTCTTCATGTATAAAATACATGGATTGGCAAAGAAGGCAGCATAGCAAGCTGCCAACATCTTTACTGTACCTTTACTCTGCATCTTGCAAAGTTATTGATGGCATGCCAGATGAGTTGTTAATCTTTCCAAGCTATTGCTATCGCATCTGTATTGTTTAAGGTGGAATATACTACATTATATAATTGAATCTGAACAAAACTCAGCAATGTTTGAATATGTTATGAGCAGTTCTAAAGAACAAATGGGATGAAACAGTGGGAGGCACTAAATTCATAATAATAATTTTAAAAAATAGAAAGCAGAGCAGAAGGAGAAAAGGTGATAATGGCAAACATTAACATCTGACTTATGAATAGGCCCTCAGGAGCAAAGAGAGGCTTTTTTTTTTTTTACCTTGAAGCACCATGATTAGTAAAAAAAGCACCTTGCCTGGTTGGTTGAGTGAGGCAGAGAACATGTATCACCGTCACTGATGACTGACACCAACAGACATAAAAAGTGAGTATGATTTAACACCTTCTAGTGTCTGTCACACCATGCCATTTTATTAGGGACATGCTTGAAAATCAGCAGTGATACAGAGCCAAAAAAAAAAAAGCTGCACTTACCCAGCTCAAAATGTCTTAGGCAGAAAATTACAAAAAGATGGGTTAAGGTTTAGGCACTCATCCACAAAGAAATTTTATGGCAAACAGGCTAATCTTTTATTGGAAGGGAGAAAACAGGTAACTTTCTTGATAGGAAGTTTCTCTGACCAAACCACAGTGTTGGATTATCTAGCACAGCATTGCTATCTCTGTTTTGCAACAGTTTGAGATAACAATGTTTCCTAGAAAATGTCAAATATTAAATATGAGCAATTTCTTCAGCAAACTATGTATTCTGCTCAGGGCTTTTTTTTGTCATAGAACGCTCAGAACGGAGTTCCGGCACCTTTTTTGGATGGAACCTTGTAGGATAGGCAAGGCGGGTTGTATGACATGTGTGAGTTCCGGCACTTTTTTCTTTTACAAAAAAAAGCACTGATTTTGCTATTAGAGCTATACCAATCGCACTATACCAGCTCACTGTCTGGGGAATACAAGGCACTGTGGTAATATAATAAGAAAGGGAAAAGTGATTTAAGACTCAAAAAGAAGATAAGGGAAAAGGTGAGCCAATTCTCTTAAGGCTTTGCAAGAAGATCAGAGGAAGTCTAAATATTATGAGGACAAATTTTCACAGGTGTATATAAACTCTAAGTGAGAACTTGAGTTAGAAGAACCACCTTTCAGAATGGAGTGACTTAATTATTATTTGAAATGTTCAGTAAAAGACTTCTTTGGCATTTGCAACTAAGTTCAAAGGCTTAAAATGAACCTGGAAAAAGAAATGGTTCCCTGAAGGAGTCACAGACTGGTGCTTATGCATGTTTCCGCATTTTCCAAATAAAAACTAAAACCAGAGAGATCTAGTGAACAGTAAGATATAAGAGGGCACAAAATAAAAATGATTTAACGGACCAACAATCAGATTAAATATCTATAAATGTCACTGCTGAACTTTAACATACATGAAAAGAGTGCATTCAGGAATCTTTTTCAAGCTATCCAGGAATTAATCATAAAATGTATAAATTATAAATTGCAAGAATGCTTGTAGTCCCAAAATATTTTTATATCTGTTCAAAAAAATATGTGCCAATGTGTAGGTGTTACAGATAATGGTGGAAAAAACAGTGAAGGACAACCACTTGTATTTTTAGCTGTGTACCATTTTGAGGTACAAAGACCCCTTTCTTATCACTGCCTGACAAGCAGACTGTTCATTAATTGAAACTTGTAATGAATTACAAATCCAAGCTAAGAAAACCCAGTCTTTTATATTACAGACTTCTCATACCTTTCTTTTGTTTTGCCTTGATTAAAAAAGAGAAATACAACACCTGAACTACTGGGAAATATTGGAGCTACCACATGATAGGTTGGTCTGTCAGTTTATGTCTCCTGAGCAGTTCACTGCATTTCTGATGTTCTGTATGACTTCTTGCTCTACTTCCTCTCCTTTACCATATAGTGGTGACTCTGATGCATTAAAAATGCACAACATTGAATTGGAGATTTTCCAGCTATGTGGTCCTGTAATCTTACAGTGGCTTAGCCTTAAGGGTACTTATGAAGCTTTCTTTTTTTTGGATAATCATGCTAGAAACAGATTGTGAAGTACATTAAAGACTTGTTAGCAGAAAAGAACAGTCACAGAAAAATGGCATTCACAATAAACATTTTGGTAAGCCCCAGTATCAGCCAAATTAATAATAATAATAATAATAATAATAATAATAATAATAATAATAATAATAATAATAATAAGAAGAAGAAGAAGAAGAAGTTGGAAGGGACCTTGGAGGTCATCTAGTCCAACCCCCTGCTAAGGCAGGAAACCCTATACTATTTCAGACAAATGGCTATGTGCTTATTGTTAAGCTATGTGCCCCAAATTTATATAATTTTACAAAAGAGCTTGTTTTGTATAAATTGACCTTCAGTCTGTATTTTGAAAGCTGAGAGCTGAGTTGGGCTCCCCACAATGTGGCAGAACCAGTGCAGGACCAATGATGAAAGGTAACATTCCACCAGCACAAGGCAGAGCAAAATAAATCTTTTAGCTGGCAGCATTATAGAAGTTAAGAGCTGAGAAAGCCCAAAGCGGAGTTGGATTTCTTATCCCAAAGAATTATGATAGGCAAAGAATTTAATGAGGTGATAAAAGTCAACTATCAGAGAAATCATCACATCACTAAACTACTCTCAGGATGTTTATATATGGGGCAAATATGCAATATAGTATATTGTGTGTAATAAACCAGTGGTGGGAATCAAATGTGTGAACAACCAGTTCTCTGTGTTGAGAGAAGGAAGTCCATTCTGGGCCTGGGCAACAAAAAATTAGCTACCAGTTCTGCCGAACTGGTGTGAACTGGCTGAATAACCCCAGAAATATAAAAAGAGCCACTGAATCTGCAAAGTGCTGATTTGATTTGCTGCTTTGAAATAAGTATCTATTTAGTTTTGACAGATCAGGTTCACTAGGTGACTTCACCAAACCTCCATTAAACTGAACAGCCCATTGAAGTAGTGAAGAGCCCCCACAAAGACAAATGGTGAGAAAATGTCTTAGAAATCTCCCCAAATGGTAAAAAAGTGTGGATCTTCTGAGGAATTAAAATGGAGAACACCATAATTGCCTATGAAAAAAGGGGATTTCCTTCCCATTCATGGACATTGGAATGAAATATCATTTAATAGAAAATGATGTCAGTTTCACAAACAGCATACTCTTATGGTGCATTTTCTTATATTGTAAATGATTTACAAATAAACCCCTCTCACTTGTGTGAATGCTATCAAGAAAACAATGACAAATATCACACATGTAAAGAAGGGTCCTCTTTACATTGCTTCTGAATTATGTATGTATTACATATATGAAGACTGTGTGATATTTCATTTCTAGTTAAGTCAATATAAGATTCCTCCCTCCCTCTACTTTTTCTCTGTTTAGATCCAAATCTTTGTGGAGATTAGATATTTTTAATTTGAAATTTCCATGTTGTTGAGATGATTCTCAAGTGTTCATAACCATCTGCAACCCCTTAATAGAAAATATGAAATGGATTCGTGTATATATTCTCTCATATATATTTCAACAACAAAAAGTCACATATACTTCAACAATTTGCCTAGGCTTGTTTCACTATTAAAAAAAATGAGAAAGTACTGATTTCTCATAACCTAAAGATCAGTTAAATGTCAAGCTTTGGAAAGTCCTGGAGAATCTGGCCATTTGTTCAACGAATGTATTCCATAAACTTCTTAATATATTCCTCAGCTCCTCTTTCGGTCTACTTTATGCTCATGACATTTGTCTGTCCCTTTATAATTTCCACTTCTCTGTGCAGCCTCATCTAGAAATTTATCCAAGTGAAACATAGCACCAGAGAATCAGTGCCATAAGTGAAGTAGTTGTGTGAGAATCCAAAATTGAGGTCAAGCACTGGATTGAAGAACACATTTGTATTTTAGAATCTTTTTTTTTGTTTGTTGCAACAATGACTTGATATCAGCTATCTTATTAGAAGTCTGCTCATGCTCTGTTTTTTATTTACTAGATTTCCACACTGAATTTAAATTTGGGTCCTAATAGGGGGATTAAAGAAAAAGAAAGTCTAGAAGAATCATATCTGCAATTTTCCAATATATCTAAAAATGAAAACTATATTTCCTGTGTAGATAGATGTATCAATCTTTTGATGATTTGCTGAACATTATTCTAATGATAAAACACAATGTTCAGTGCAGCAACATCTCAAACTAACCACATTTTTCAATATTACATCCCGTTATTAGACTACTGTATATCAGTAAAACAATATAGTGACAAGGAGAAATATACTGACATATAACTGATGAATAATGACAATTCAGATAGCTTTTGTGGCATCCAAATCTCTGTTGTTTTATTTTAGGGGATATTTGTTTAAATAGAAGATACACTGCACCAGACAAATATAACTTCAGTGTACATACTGAAAGCTATAACTAATAAATGCAAATGTAAATAATATGCATCTAATCTTTAAGAGGGATTATTATTATTTGTTACTTTTAGTGGAAAAGAGAAATATTTTTCTTCTTATAATAGACAAATGAATTATGTGGCCAATATATTTCCAATATATTATATGAATCAATTCAAAGGAAGAGAAATGATGTTCCATTTATTATGTTATTGTCATAGATAGATAGATAGATAGATAGATAGATAGATAGATAGATAGATAGATAGATAGATAGATAGATAGATCTTTGGTCATTCGGGTTTTTCCCCGCGTAGAATTGAAGGTGTAGGAGCAACGTTTCGACGGAATCCCATCCGTCATCCTCAGGCTGGTGGCTTCAGGAAGCTGAAGCCACCAGCCTGAGGATGACGGATGGGATTCCGTCAAAACGTTGCTCCTACACCTTCAATTCTACGCGGGAAAAAACCCGAATGACCAAAGATCCACATACAAACACCCGCGAAAACCTCAGAAAACATATATAGATATATATATTACTACTTACTACCCTATCATAATAAACAGAAAAAAGTTATGCATCATTATCAACTTTGCAGATACACTTCCAGCCTATTCCTTTCTGAAATGTCAAGGTGCCTCTGTAGAAGAAATCAGAGAAGTCAATATCACAGTTGCAACCCCCGATAGAAACTCTGCTCTTTTTTTGCATGAATTATGAATGTGAGGCATTAAATGGGGTGGGCAGGGAGGAACTTCAATCATGCAGTTGTAGTTACCATCTTGATTTTTCTGAGCCATTTCCCAAGTTATCAGCATATCACCACTATGCTAATATATTTGCATCCTATTGTGACTGAGGTTTTCAAAGGGTTTTTTAACATTAGAATATAATTTCTGACCAGCTCAAAGTTGACTCAGACTTCCATCTTTTTGAGGTTGGTAAAATGAGGAACCCAGATTGTTGGGGGCAATATGCTGACATATAGAGAGGGCTATAAAGCACTATGAAGCGGTATATAAGACTAAGTCTCATTGTGAAGTGCTATGGCTATTTCTCAATTCCAAATTTCATGATAATGTTTTGCCCATCGTCTGCATTGACAGATTATTTGAACTCTGGAAGCATTTTCTCCCTTTTCTCAACACCCCTCCAAAAATTTGGGAACTGAAGGAACAGGGCACAGGGAGGAATTATGAAAAATGGCATAGACCCCTATTTGAATTAGGAGATATTTTTTTTTCTCCTCTGTAGTTTTCCATACCCCATAAATATTGTTTAAATGCTCTTCAGTGGACTTCCCGGAGTGGCTGAGGTACTGGGGTGACTGCTGGTAGCTATAGTTAGGAAGAGGAGATGAGAAGAAAATATTTTCCCCACTAATTTCCTTCAGTTTTCCTATTTTAGAAACCAAGCTGACTTATATTCTTGTACTGAACTGTACACTCTGTACTGGTATGAACTATTACTGAATCTGTTTATAGTCCACCATCTATTTTCTCCAAATCTGAAGGAGGAAAAAAGGCCAATAAAAGATTGAAACACTTTTAAAAGGTAGGTTTTTTTATAAAGCCAGTGAAGAATATTTGCTAGAATAGTGGATTACAATCAGGAATAGATATATTATAAAGACTTTGATATAATAATTCACTATAACCTAGTCATCTCACAGAGATGAGATGTAGATAAAATTTGAAAGAGGCTATGGTTACCATCTGAACTCTTCGGAGAAATGATAGAAGGCCAGTATAATAAACAGTACTACATCTTCCATTTGCTTCATCCAGTGGAAAACTCTAGTCTATTTGTGAGTGTAATTTTATGGATGACATATGTGAAAAACATTGAGGCAACTAAAATATGCTGTAAAACGTGAATATAATTTCCTTGTGCTTCACACATCCAAAAATATCTCTGGTTTTGCAAAAAATAGTTTCAAGATGAATTTAGAAACTCAGAGGTGGGGGAGAGAGATCTGGAGAAACCAATATATATATCAACATAGTTTCGATATGACTAAGGAAAAGTCTCATAGAGAAAAGAATGATTTTTGTACATCCTCATTCCTCAAAATTATTTTGAGACTATTGATTATTTCAATGCAGCATTCTTAAACAAAATTATAGGTTAATGAATATTGTTTTTCACATTCTCAAATCATTGAGAATCCTGAAGAGTATTTGAAAAGGACATAAAGAAAACTCTCATCTTGATAATTTAGCACGTAAAAGAGAGTAATAATAAAACCACAGCTCTTAAATTTTTATTTTGGAATAGGATGGAAGTTTAATTCCACCACACACACACACACACACACACACACACACACACACACACCCTTCTGCAAAATATGACTTTGATTTCATGATGATATGTTGCCTATGAGTTTGAGTAATATTCCTGTATAATAGTGAATAAGTGAAGCAGAACATTCGTGCTATAATTCCCTTTAAAAAATCTCCCAGTCAAGCTTTATGGAAATGGTTCCTTTTATCTATGCTTGATTTCTACAATGTGTGTGCATATAATACATTAGTATTATATTTTATGTATGGAACAGAAGATACCATACTGGAAACTTCATTAACAAGTGACCCTAATCCTTCAAAGATGTTTTCTGCTGTATGAAAGAATGATTGATCCTACAGATGAATCTTTCAGTGATCTGTACACTGCTGCTTATTTAGAAAAATGTTCCTCCCCCACAAACCTTTAGTTATTCTGTGTTTAAAAACACCACTGAGGAGAATAATTAAATGATTTAATGCATGCCAGTTTTATTTTGATACAATGAAACAGATCTGAGGTTTAAGAAAGTGCAAAAGAGGAATGAAAACTCTACTTTCTTGTTGTACTACAATAACAACCAAATCCAAAATAACCAATCTGTTTTGGCCATGCCAGCCAGCAGTTCTGGAAGTTGTGGTAGTTTATCTGGAGGCCAAGGGAATAGGGCAAGGTTGTAGAAACTTTAGAACAAACAAGAACAAGAATCATGGTGACAGAGCCTATAAGCATCTGACCAAGGATTGTCACATACATACATACATACATACATACATACATACATACATACATACATACATACGCAAATAAGCAAATAAATAAATAAGTAAATAAGCAAATAAATAAATAAATAAGCAAATAAATAAGCAAATAAATAAGCAAATAAATAAATTTCTAAAAGAAGAAAGAAAGAAAGCAGAGGTCGGCTTATAGGGTTCCAGAATTTTCAACAGAAAATATCAGCACAATATTGTATCTTTTAGAAAAAGATGCTCTGTAAATAGATGTTTCCCTACTTTCCTCTGTCCCAAATTAAATTTATGAAGTTTGGGATGTGGATTTTGCAAAGTTCCCTTTTTGTCTATTCAAGTAATTGCTAAAGCCCGCTTGTTTATGGGAGAAAAGGGCTGGCAGAGGAGAGGGAACTCCACTTCTGCTAGCCACCTTCTATTGGCTTTTCTTCATATGAAACCCATACTATTAATGTAAAATACACCGTACATTAAACATTACTATTATTATACATTTAGTATAAATAAAACCAAAAACATTGGATTGCAATGGATCACAGTTGGAGTGTTAACTTTTAAAAGCTTAAAACTTGCTTCAGTACAACCACAAAAACAAAATAACAGTTTGGTCTCAGAGTGTTCAGGAAACACTCTGAAGGAGCTGCCGAGATGTGCTTGTGGCCATGGCAATCTGGGACTGCTCTTCTAAAGAACAAGGCTCAGTCGTGGTTTTATTATGTGGTGCAGAAGTACACGGGGGGGAGGGTTTGACTAGGTTGACAAATTCATTTTAATTGTCTTTATCATGCTTAACTTGTGGAATCATTTTTCCAAGGGTCAACATTGCTTGCAATATTCAGTGCAAAGTTCAGGTGCTTTTCATCTTTTAAAAAGATTTCTATCAATTTTGTGAGTCCCCAAATGTGCAAGGCCATCACCTTTTAATGCTGAATGTGGCAAACCACTTGTTCTAAGGCACATTTCAAAAGGTAATTTTGTGGCCTAACAGTTTTTTTTTGTGATAGCAATATTTACAGATCTAGTTAAATAATAGCAATAGATAGATGGATGGATGGATGGATGGATAAATGAATGGATGGGTGGGTGGAAAATAACTTCTCAAAATTTCCATTGCTTACAGTATTCCCTTCTTTGTAGGCAAGGTAAGAATAATTTGAGTATTCTTTAAAGAATAAAATAGTAAAGAAAACTACAAGGCATCACCACTACTTGGTTGGTTCCAATTCTAAGAGGCCAAAATGAAAGAATATATTATGATAGCTTTTATAGCAGATTATTATTAGTATTATTAATTCTAGTATGAGTAGCTAGGAGGGACAGGGTGGCTCAGTGGGTTAGGACGCTGAGCTTGTCGATCAGAAGGTCGGCAGTTTGGCGGGTCAAATCCCGAGTGCTGCATAACAGAGTGAGCGCCTGTTACTTGTCCCAGCTTCTGCCAACCTAGCAGTTCGAAAGCACGTAAAATGCAAGTAGAAAAATAGGGACACTACGGTGGGAAGGTAACAGCGTTCCATGCGCCTTTGGCATCTAGTCATGCCAGCCACATGACCACGGAGACGTCCTCGGACAAGCGCTGGCTCTTCGGCCTTGAAACAGAGATGAGCACCGGCCCCTAGAGTCGGAAACGACTAGCACACATGTGCGGGGGAACCTTTACCTTTACCTTTATGAGTAGCTAATGGTAGCCTTTCCTCCATGAACCAGTCACCCTCTCAAACATTCACATTGGTGACCTTCAATCTGATTGGTACAGAACCTTTTTCTTCCTCCTTCTCATTCTCCTTCTCCTTCTCCTCCTCCTCCTCCTCCTGTTCTTCTTCTTCATCATCATCATCATCATCATCATCATCATCATCATCTCACCTACAGGACACATACTCTCTCTGTCTGTGTAGCATGAGTGCATACCCAAACAGGAAAAGTTAAAACTGCCTATAAAAGAGTACATGTACAGGGTTGAACTGATGTTTGCTTGCAGACATTTCACTACGCAACTAAGGATTAGCTAAGTTACAACCTGTTGAAATGGTTTACATTACTATTTACAAATTCAGAATTGAAAAGTCCTAATTAAAAAGAAATGGTTCAACCTCTAAAAACTAAATGAATGGGGTCTAAATGTATTTCCCAGGGAAATATATGCCATAGTTTGAGAACACCACAAATTAAAGATATCAAATTCTATTTTATTGGTTTTGAATCTGTCTGCATATTTCTTCAGTAGCTCCAATTACCAACACTGTGAAAAATGGGGGGAAAGCATGAAAGCATGTCTGTCTGTCTGTCTCTTCCTCCTCTAATATGCTATTGTTATCAGGCCCAATTCCTAGTAGTTTACACTGTAAATAAAAACATAAAATTATACCATAAAATTAAAAAATTACAGAACAATAGTCTGCTACTTGTTCCACTCTAATTTCAGTACTGGTGATAAACATAAAGTCCTTGTGGAAAAGCTCCTTTTTACAGCCTTTCAAAATAATGTCAGGGTAAGTGCCAATCATACTTCTTAAGGGAAATTATTCCCTAATACGAGGCCCCCATAGAGAAACACTGTCATCAGACTGTCATGTTTCCCACGTTCTGAATTTTGAGAAAAAAATTGAATATTCTATCTAAGATAAGCATCCAGGTGGGCTTCTTCCTTGTGGAATTATCCACACCATTATAGCTGCATAAATTCTGATAGCTCCTCTTATTCCCCATTGCTGTAACCTAAGAAGCTCCATATTCTGTGGTCCTTCTGCTGTGACCAGGGGGGCCTTTGCACAGGTTCACCTGGTGCACCAGTTGTGCCCCTTTTTGGACCAAGATGCCCTATAAACTGTCACCCATGCCCTTTTCACTTCTCACCTGGATTACTGTAATGCTCTCTACATGGGGCTGCCCTTGAAGTGCACCCGGAGGCAGCCACGCAGGTGCTTATGGGAGGATCTCGATACTCCCATGTTACACCACTCCTGTGTGAGCTGCATTGGCTTCCGGTTGCCCTCCGGGTGCAATTCAAGGTGCTGGTAATTACCTTTAAAGCCCTACTTGTGAGACCACCTGCTGCCATTGTCAACCTCCCATCACCCAGTTCGCTCGCACAGAGTCGGCCTCCTCAGGGTTCTGTCGGCTAGTCAATGCCGGCTGGCGACCCCCAGGGGGAGAGCCTTCTCTGTGGGCATGCCGACCCTCTGGAATGAACTGCCTCCAGAGCTGCAGACGGCCCCTGACCTTCGATCCTTCCTCCGTGACCTGAAGACATGGATGTTCCAACAAGCAGGCCTGGACTGACTATGGTTTTAAATTTGGCTTTTATTGGGTTAAATTGCCATTTATTTATTACATCCATTGTTTAATTCTTTTTTTAAATTTTGTACTTTATGTTTTTTAATTTTTATTGTTGTGAGCCGCCCTGAGTCCTTGGGGAGAAGGGCGGCATATAAATTTAATAAATCTAAATCTAAAATCTAAATCTTCCTCAGCAGCGAGCCTTTAGCATCCTTTAACATTCAAATACAGGTAGTCCTCTACTTACAACAGTTAGTTTAGTGACCATTTGAAGTTACAACAGCACTGGAAAAAGTGACTTATGACCATTTTACACACTTATGATAGTTTCAGCATACCTATGGTCATGTGATTTGCATTCAAATGCTTGACAACTGGTTCATATTTATAACAATTGCAGTGTCCCTGGGTCATGTGATCATCTTTTGCAAGCAAAATCAATGGAGAAGCCAAATTCACTTAACAACCATGTTGCAATTTAATAACTGCAGTGATTCACTTAAAAAATGTAGCAAAAAAAGTCGTAAAATCCAGTAAAATTCACTTAACAATTTTCTCACTTAGCATCATAAATTCTGGGCTCAGTTGTTGCTGTAAGTAGCTCTTCAACATCTACATGAAACCGCTGGGTGAGATCATTCATGGTTTTGGAGTTGGGTATCATCAGTACGCCGATGATACCCAGCTTTTTATTTCGACCCCAAACCACCCCAGTGATGCCCTCAATGTGATGTCCCGTTGCCTGGAGGCGGTTCGGGTCTGGATGGGGAGGAACAGACTTCAACTCAACCCCGACAAGACTGAGTGGCTGTGCATACTGGCATCCCGGGTTATTCAGAACATCCCATCTCTTTCCATGGGGGGTGAACTATTACCCCCCATAGATAGGGCTCGCAACTTGGGAGTCCTTCTAGATTCACGGCTCACTCTGGAAGACCATATAGTAGCTGTGACTAGGGGGGCCTTCGCCCAGGTTCGCCTGGTGCGCCAGTTGTGGCCCTATCTAGACCGGGATGCTTTATGTACGATCACTCCCACGCTCGTGACCTCTCGTCTGGACTACTGCAATGCTGTCTACATGGGGCTGCCCTTGAGGATCACTCGGAGGCTCCAACTGGTACAGAATGCAGCCGCGAGAGTTGTGTTGGGAGTCTCCCAATACTCCCATGTTACACCTCTGCTCCGTGAGCTGCATTGGTTACCAGTTGTCTTCCGGGTGAGATTCAAGGTACTGGAAATGGTGTTTAAGGCTTTACATGGCATGGGTCCGAAGTTTGGGGCACATAGCTTAACAATCAACTTCCCTCCACCCTGTGCGCTCCCAACAGAGAGGGCCTCCTCAGGGTGCCACCGATCAGAGAATGTCAATTGGTGGCCCCCAGGGGGAGGTCCTTCTCTGTGGGCGCCCCGGAGCTATGGAATCGGTTGCCGGTTGAACTCCGGATGGCGCCCAACCTTCGCTCCTTCCGTCGTGATCTGAAGACATTCTTATTTGAACAAGCCAGCCTGGCCTGAAGGGGGATGGGTTGGGTTTTTATGTCATTTTTAATATCTGTATTTATTGTTTTTAGCTAGGCATATGTTTAATTTTCTTTTAACTTTTGTATTTTTGTATTTTTATATATTTGCCCTGTTTACCGCCCTGAGTCCTTCGGGAGAAGGGCGGTATATAAATAAAGTTATTATTATTATTATTATTATTATTATTATTATTATTATTATTATTATTATTATTATTATTATTATTATTATTATTATTATTATTCTAAGCTCATTGTATTTCAGATTAAACCATATTTTATGTCTGAATATTATTCCCCTTGGGTCTGCTTCGAATTTACATTTCCTACTTGCATATAATTTTTATTTCTTATTGTTAACATAGTTTTAGAAACTGAACAATCTATTTCTCTTTTTTGAATGCCATTTGGAAACACAGTGTTAACTCTACAGATTAGTTTATTGGATAGGTCACAAAAGAAAATTATTTTCTATTTTGAGCACCAGAGAACTATAGGACCAGAGTTAAAGACCAAAGATACGTTGATTCTCAAGAAACTTCAGCATTTTGCTGGATTCCAACCAAGTGTAGCATCACCATATAACAGGGGGAAAAAAAAAGAGCTAGCACCTGCATAGAACAGTAAGGCTTTTAACAATGCTAAACTTACCTGGGATTTCTCTTTCATATACACATACACAAACAGCTTACAAAAGGATAAGCTTTAAAATAGCTGCCATGAAGCTATTTGGCATATCAGTTTAATAAATAAAAATAAATGCTTGCCAACCTAAGTAATATTCTAGCAAATTGAGAAAGGTTGAATTATTTTCTCCTACTCAAAACTCTGCTGTAATAAGGCTTTACTTCCTAGTCAGAGGGAAGAAGCTGGGAACCTTCTGTTCCCTAAATTCTTGGTGCTCATTGACTTCCAATATACACACAGGACAGAATAGAAGAGAAATCAGACTTTTGAAAAGCCAGTAAGAGAAACACAATGTAGTGTTCCTATTCAAACTATGGTGAAACCTCATTTTAACAGCCAGCAAGGAGAAGGAAATGTCTATACCCATATGTCCATTAAATACTAATGGATCTCATCATAGCAATATTCATTTCTTGCATCAAATAATTGAAACTTGTACCAATTCATGGAATTCATGTATTAAGGTAAAGTTAAAAATAAATTTAATTTAACTCACCTGGACTATTTTGGATACAAAATATTTGCCTGTTGTTTCAGGAAGATGTCTAGAGAGAAATCTAGTGCACTATATCCAAAGTCCACTAAATAGAGGACCGTTAAATCAAAGTTCCAATTGTAACTTATGTAAATGATGAGGGTGGATACTCATTTTAATTTTTTTACTTGTTCTTATGAATAGTATCTCTAGGTTTCTCAAGGACAATGTGTTAATGGTTGCATGCCAAAGATGGATGAATCTGAAGCTTATAGTAGATAAGGCCAATTTATTGGGAATAGTGCCATTTTCCTCCTCCTCCTCCTCCTCCTCCTCCTCCTCCTCCTCCTCCTCCTCCTCCTCCTCCTCCTCCTCCTCCTCCTCCTCCTCCTCCTCCCCAATCTATTTGTTGAGCTGCTGCACAACATATATACAGTTGCTATGAGATATATGTCCCTAGATATATCTAATATTTGGAAACAGAAGTTATCCAAACTAATATTGAAGCTTTACACAAGGAACACTTGTATTATTATTTGAATTTGAGAGAAACCTAATCCCATCTCAAGAACAAAAATCTAATACATTCTAAATTACATTAAAGACTTAAGCATATTGAAACTTTGCAGAGTAATATAAGATAGCATTTTCAACTAACCTCAGCAATGGGTTTTAAAAGATTAGAATTCCAGGTCAAAATCAGAAATATGCTTTAATTAAACTTTCATTATAAACAGTTTCTAGTATTCCAGGAAATTGTACTAGAAACAATTGCTGCCAAGGATTTCCTGAGCATGAACAAAGAAATATATTTCTTCAGTTGAATCACAGTCCTAATCTGAGAATATTTTTAAGATTTCTTTTGCTTGCTTCCTGCTGTTGGCTTTCCAGGGAAAACAAAGCAACATCCAGTAGGTTTCCAGGAAGAAAGCTACTAAAATGTTTGGCTTGGAAAGCAGGTGGGATGGAAGTTAAAATTGATTTGTAGAATTGTTCAAAAATAGACAGTGCATGGAGTGCCTTCCATCAGATTACATTGGCATGTTTCCTATTCTCCCTTATGCTGAACTTCTAACAAGAAATTTAACCCATTTATTGCAAATGTATCACAAGCATCAATTTGCAGGTAATTTCATTGATCACAATCTGCTACCGAGCACATTTCATACAGCTGGAATCATCAAGCTCTGCAAGAATCTTTACATCAGGGCTTTTCAACCTTTTCACCCATTGTACCACTTTTAGGATATGGCAACATCTGAGTACCACCAGTCGCCTAGCAAGGTGTCAAAAACTTGATGACACCCCCCCAAAAAAAGGAAAAAAATGATGAAGTACAGGTAGTACTCGACTTACAACAGTTCACTTAGTGACTGTTTGAAGTTACAATGGCAGTGAAAAAAGTGCCCCCCCAAGCCACAGCCGAGCAAGACACCTGCCTGCCCACCTGGCCGCGCTCTTCCTCCTGTCCAAGGTTTTCATTGTGAGCATTTCTGTTGAGGATTAGCAGTGGGGGTGGTTTGGGGGGAAGTTTGGTTTTTATTCCCCCCCCCCCTTTTGCTGGTTGGTTGCAGCAGGTTTTGGTCACTTCACATGACCCTGGGACACTGTGACCATCATAAACATGAATCAGTTGCCAAGCATCTGAATGTAAATCACAAGACCCTGGAGATGCTGCAACATTCCAGCTGATCAGCACTTCTTCTGGGCTCAGCAAAACCAGCAGAACCACCAGGATCAGTGCTGAGCTCCAGCTGGAGCATGGTGCTGATCCTGGCGCTTCCGCTGAGCCCTGGCAGCTCTGAAGAAGCGCTGATCCTGGCGCTTTCGCTGAGCCCTGACAGCCCTGCAGCTCCAGCCATCTCTCGCTCAGGCTTGTGCGGTGCTGCCACCGGTTCAGCTCATTCCCCTCCCCCACTACCACTTTTCTAGGATAGTCACGTACCACCTGCCAGGTGCCAATGTACCACAGGTGGTACCCGTACTACTGGTTGAAAAGCCCTACTTTACATCATTCTATTATTCACTGAGATTTGCTCATGATGTTTGCCGCTGCTTTCCATGGCAGAGAAAAATATTTTAAAATTAAAAGAGAAGGCCCACTTTTTTAAATCCCAAATGTTACCAGTAATCTATGCACTACTTTTATTTCAATATTTTTTACTCATCGAGTCAAGAACAAGTCAGGACAGATAATTATGTAGTATTGCCTTTGTAACATTTTTCCAATCATCAGTTTCAACCATCTTGGCTTTTAGCAATAGAATAATAAGTTGTGTTTGACATGTCTGGTCTAGAAGATAAGCTACTGGTATTTTTTGTAAAGATTTCAGTGAAAAGTTGGACTTCATGAACTTGGAATAATGTGAATGATCTTTACAAAGTATGTGACATGCAGGATGTAAATTAAAACTGTACATTTTGGTATACACATCGACTTCTATCCTGAAATTCATACCCAAAGTACAGAAAGTAAAATTACATGTTGCTTGTTTGATTGTCTGCTAAATGTTTATGTAGTGTGAAAGAGAGAGGGTGAAAGTGCACACTCCTGGTTCTTGCTGATGTTCAAGATGCTTTTATATATGAAGTGGGGTTATATCTGAAGTTGTTTTGCATTTGTACCATATTGGTTAGAGGTGTTATCATGCACTCTGCATTAATTATGCTGCAGATTTGTACTAAGAATCAAACTGGAATATTTGAACACTAGTTCAGACTTCATATAATATCTATATAGGGTTTCTCAACCATGGCAGCTTGAAGATGTGTGTTCTTCAACTCCCAAAATTCAACTCCCAGATCTGAAGTCTTCACATCTTCAAGTGGCCATGGCTGAGAACACTGAACTATAAGCACATATTACAGTACATTACATTCTTAGTTAAATTATTTAGCTTAACAAGAATGATTTGCCAAAGTAAAAAAAAATTAGAAGTTAGGGTTGTAAACTTACAGTATACAATCAAAGATTGGAAAGGAACTTGGAAATCTTTTATCCAGTCCCCTGTCCTAAGCAGGAATTAAAGATCATTCCTAACCCCAACAGAGACCAGAGATGATGAACAGAGTCTAGGAGGAGGTCTTGGACTGTTTCCATGGACTAAACAACAGAAGTATATCCAGGCTTTCATCAGGATGGATCAAGTCGTGAACCCCTTATGGACTTTTTGCTGAATAAAGAGTAAAATGAAGTGGTGATTTATGGGTTTGAAGATTAGATAGGATAGCTCAGGGGTAGGCAACGTTGGCTCTTTTATGAGTCATGGACTTCAACTCCCAGAATTCCTGAGCCAGCTGGCTCAGGAATTCTGGGAGTTGAAGTCCACTAGTCATAAAAGAGCCAAGGTTGCCTACCCCTGGGATAGCCTACTGAAAGAAGCAAATTATGATGTAAGAGAGAAGGTAAAATATAAATGCATTTATAACTACTGCAAAAAAAATCAGAAGCTGCTTCTTTTTCTTTTTTCTTTCCTTTCTGTATTTTGATTTATTTTCTTATTCATCCTTCTTTCTTATTTTCTTTGTTTTTTCTAATATTTGAATTGTTTTAATTTTGTTAAAAAAAATCTTCATTTTTTTTTAAAAAAATGATGGATCAGGTGGGGTATCTAACAGAATTGGCCAATCCCAAACCAGAATTAGTATAAAGGATAGTCTTGTATAGTCAGAAAAGTTACATAAAGTCCATTAAAGAATACTTAGGCTTTTGAAGAAACCACTGTTGTTGAACCTACATTTTATTCTTCTTACTGCCTTATCTATGTCTACAGTTTTCAGATGTCTAGTTAGGCAAACCATCCAACTAGAAGATACAATGCTTGGTTAAAAAAAAAACCTTTGTATTGTGTAGTGGGTTCTGGACCGCATGGCAAGGAAGAGACGGATGACTACCGCATGACAGCTCTTTATTAGTGGTAGGCGTGAACTGAACAAAGGGGGTTACCTGGACCCCTTATATACCTAGCCAGGTATCACTCTGGTCAATCTATCCATTCGAATCTCCCGCCGAAAACCCTTCAGCCAATCCAGCCACAGCACAGCGCCACCCAGTGGTTCTTGCAGAGCTGCTGCTCCTACCCCATACATAACACCCCTTCCCCCTTAAAAAGGAAAAAACATATAGAATACAATTGGCTTGCATAGTACATCGCAACACAAATTAATCATATACAGTGAATGGCTCTGGGCCTGTTTAAGATTGCACATAATTTGCAAGATATGTCGGTGGTCTGTGGGTCCTGATAGACCATCTCAGACCTTGCTGGTCTTCCAAATCATCATCGGTCATGGTTGAGCTCTGGTCCCAATATTCTGCTTGACCCGGTCCCTGGGCTTCCCCATTTTGTTCAATTGTTATTTGTTGTGATTGGTCACCATGAGACCCTTCAGGAACTTACTTCCTGATTTCATCTACATGACGCCTGATCTGACGATTCCCCTCCACCCCAATAATGTAGGACAATGGCCCAGTTCTGTCAACCACCACCCCCGGAATTCAAAAATGACCTGGCCCATAGTTCCTTGGCCAAACCAAGTCATTCTTGAGAAATTCTCTAGAGACTCTGGGATGCTTAGTCTCAGCAACCACTCTGTCAGGGTGCAGTCTGTCCAAATTGGTGATGAGCCTCCGGCCCCACCGAAGTTCCACTGGACTCTTGCCTGTGGCAGTGCAGGGTGTGGTGTGTTGCACTAACAGGAACTGTGCCAACCGTTGATGCCAGTCGCCATTGATGATATGCCGCAATGTGTCCTTGGTTGTTCTTACCATGCGTTCTGCTAATCCATTAGACGACGGGTGGAAGGGCACTGTTGTAACATGCCTAATCAAGTTGGCCCTGGTGAATGCCTGGAATTCAGCAGAGGTGAATTGAGGCCCATTATCTGAGACTAATACATCTGGCAGGCCGTGTGTGGCAAAGAGCCCCCTGAGCACTTGGATGGTTTTGGCTGAGGTCATGCTAGTGACTGGTATCACTTCTAACCACTTAGAGTGGCTGTCTACCACCACCAAGAAAAACTGTCCCTGGAAGGGGCCTGCATAATCAATGTGTACTCTGGACCATGGAGTGTGTGTCTCTTCCCATTTGAATACTGGTGCATGGGGCATCTCAGGTCTGGACCTTTGGCAGACATAACAACTGTTAACCTGTTCCTCAATAGCCTTATCAAGACCAAGCCACCACAGATAACTTCTTGCTAATGCTTTCATTTTGACTATCCCTGGATGTCCTTCGTGTAATGACTTAATGACCGTGTTTCTCAGTGTTTCAGGAATGATGACCCTACTTCCCCATAACAGGCAGCCCTTGTGTGCTGACAACTTGTGCTTCCTATTGAAGTAAACCTGGATTTCAGGTCCTGGAGGCTTGTCTTGCCACCCCGTGACTACCCAAGACTGCACTCTGCTTAGGACTCTGCCTGCTGCTATTTCAGCAGCTATGTCTTTTGCCTTCAGGGGGCACTCTGGTAGTTCCTGAATGGACAGTATCTGGGCTGCCGGTGCTGGATCAGGTTCAGCCTTGTCTAAAGGCAACCTGCTTAATCCGTCTGCATGGCCCATCTCTTTCCCAGGTTTGTGAACTAACTTGCAAGAGTATGCAGATAGGAATATGGACCACCTAAGCATCCTGGGTGATAATATTTCAGGTGTATGTTTGTTTGTTGTGAACAAACCCAACAGAGGCTTATGATCTGTGAATATGGTGAATTCTCTGCCATAGAGGTAATCATGGAATTTCTTGACCCCAGCCACTATGGCCAGGGCCTCCTTGTCAATTTGAGCATAGTTTCTTTCTGCCCTAGACAATGTGCGTGAGTAGTAGGCAATGGGCACTTGGTCCCCATTGTCTTCAAGGTGGCTCAGTACAGCACCCACTCCATATGGGGATGCATCACATGCGATGCATATAGGTTTTGACTCTATGAAGTGGGTGACAGTGGAGTTACTGGACAGTAGCTCTTTCAGTTACCTGAAACCTTTTTCATGACTCTTTGTCCACTTCCAAGCAGCTTGCTTGTCTAGGAGTCTGTGCAGAGGCTCAGCAATGGCAGCTTTGTGTGGAAGAAATGAATGATAAAAATTTAGGAGCCCCAGGAAAGCTTGCAATTCTCCCTTGTTTTTTGGAGTGGGGGCCATTTTTGTTGCCCTCACCTTGGATTCAGCAGGATGAACCCCCTTGGCATCTATTCTGAACCCCAGGAACTCAGTAGATATCACCCCTATGCTGCACTTGTCTTTATAAAGTTTGAGCCCTGCAGAGCGAAATCTGTTTAAAACAGCCTGCAGTCTTTCAGCCAATACCTCCTCAGAGCTTCCAGCGATGAGGACATAATCAAAGTAAGGGCACACTCCTGGAATGCCCGTCAGAGTTTTCTCTATCACTTCTTGAAAGATCCCTGGAGCTACAGAGATGTCGAACTGTAAACGGTTAACTCTGAAAGCTCCTCTGTGCGTTACTATGGTTTGCACGTCAGCAGTCTCTGGGGAAACCAGGAGCTGCTGATACGCTTGCGCCAAATCTAGCTTTGCAAAAATGGCGCCGCTCTGAAGAGAGGCGAGGATGTGGCTGACCATCGGAACTGGGTAAGCATGCAAATTAAGGGCCCGGTTCACAGTGCATTTGTAGTCAGCGCAGATCCTCACCTCCCCGTTAGCTTGTAGTGGGGTAACTATAGGGGTCTCCCATTCACCCCCTTCCACGGGCTCTAACACCCCCTGGTCCACTAGCCTGTCCAACTGCCTCTCTATTTTACCTTTAAGGGCAAAGGGAACCCTCTGGGGTTTGATTCTAAAGGGCATAACATTGGGATTTAGCTTAAACTTGATGGGTGGCCCCGTGTATGAGCCTAGCTTGTCCTCGAATACGTCTGCAAATGTTTTGCAGACGGATTTGAGGCTCATGGCCTGGACCCTATGGATCCCTGAGATTCCTTTTTTTTAAAAAAAATTCTTTATTAAATTTATTATTTAAAACATTGGACACGGTACAAATGGACTGACATACCTTCTTGTCTACAATATTCATATATATATATATATATATATATATATATATATATATATATATATATATATATATATATATATATATATGTACACACATAAAATACACTCAAGATACAAATCAATTAAATATAATACAATACTTAGAACAATCAACCAATCTATAAGTTCTAATAGAGACCTTCCTTTTGTTCCTGCCAAAGATAAAATTTATTCCAAATTTTGTAGTAACCTGATTGGTCTTTATTTTTAATTTCCAAAGTTAATTTATCCATTTCTGCAGATTCCCAAATTTTCCTTATTACCTCGTTTTCTACTGGGATTTCACTCCTTTTCCAATTCTGGGCAAATGACATTCTTGCTGCTGTAATAATATGAATCATCAGATACAACTCGTCTTTAGGGTATTTCTCTTTTGTTATGCCCAATAGGAAAAATTCTGGACTGAACTCAACTTCTTGTCTTAATATTTCTTTTAGCCATGCCCAAATCATTTGCCAAAATCTTTGTGACTTGCAACAGGACCACCATGTATGAAAGTATGTACCTAGTTCTTTGGAGCACTTCCAACATTTGGGAGATACTGTCTTATACATTTTGGCTAAACGTGCTGGAGGAAGATCCCTGAGATTCCTATGCCCAGAGGGCCAAACCAGTCCAGCCCCACTAGACTAGTCCTTCTGCCATCAGCTACCAACACATCCAAGTCCCCATGGAACCCCCTGAACCTCACCGACAGTGTGCCCTTCCCCTTAATTTTCACTTGAGCATGCTGGAAGTCGGTTGGTTTTAGGTTAGTTGGTCTTAAGGTAGCCCATCGGTTGCTCCGGCTGCACACTTGTTTAAAGGTCTCTTCAGAGATTATTGAGACAGTGGCTCTGGAGTCTAGCTCCATCTTACAGGGTATGCCCTGCAAGTGGACCTCCAGCATAATTTTGGGGGTGAGTAGCCGATGGACTCCCACGTGGGAAACAGCCTTAATATTCACTACAGCGTTGGAGATCGCGTTTTGGGGTGTCCCAGTACCTTTTAGTGATGTGTCGTCATTCCTCTGATGGCTCTGGCAGACTGCAGCGATGTGGCCGGTCTTCCCGCAGATTCGACACTTAGCCAAGTGAAATCTGCAGGTCACTCTTGCATGGCTCCCCCCGCAGCCGGCATACTTAAAGCTGGTCACTCCGGCTCCCGAAATAGCATCAGCACCGGCCCCACCGGCAGCTCTCTGCAATGCCATCAGTCTCCGCTGAGCCCCCTGGTCTACCCGCGGTTGTGTTACTTGTTGTTGTGCCAGCCTCCGGTCTACTGCATCAATCTTTGCTGCCTCGTCTTCGTCCGTTCCGCCATACGCAGAGCTCTCCTGGTGTACTGATCCCCCGGAACTGCTGCTGGGTTGGTGGGTTGTTTGGCCATCGCTGCTGGCTGCTTCATGTGCCTGGACCTCGTCCAAGACCTCATCTTTGGCTTCGCGAGCAGCTTCTGCTGCAGCCACTTGTCATTCAGCCCGAAGGTGATACGATCTCACAGGTGGTCTTCTAAGTCAGGAAACTTGCACAGAAAAGCAGCTTGTCGCACGTCTGCAATGAAGTCAGTTGTTGACTCGCCTGGCCTTGGATCCTCTGGACAAATTAGAACCTCCAGGACATCTCAGACCTCTTAGGCATAAAATGCCCATTCAGCTTGTTTACGAGGTCGCGGTAGGGAACGGATGCGACGGGCATCGGGGCAAACAACCCAATGGCTACATTGTAGACGTCAGACCCGCTGATATACAGTAGTGCCGCCGCTTTCATGCAATCCTCAGTAATTTTGTTGACAAGGAGGTACCCTTCAACCTGGCCCAGGTACGATTCCCATCGCTCAGGCCAGTGAATGTTGAACTCACGAATCTGAGTGATTTTTGTCATGGTCTGACCAGTCTAAGATGCTGCTCCGGCAAGGGTTCGGGGAAGAACTCTTTCCTCCAACCCAGTGACTTCAGCTAGTGACTTCAGCTAGTGATTCAGCTCTGAGCGAAACAGAATCCCACCCTCGTCGCCACTATTGTGTAGTGGGTTCTGGACCACATGGCAAGGAAAAGATGGATGAGTACCGCATGACAGCTCATTATTAGTGGTAGGCACGTACTGAACAAAGGGGGTTACCTGGACCTCTTATATACCTAGCCAGGTATCACTCTGGACAATCCATCCATCCGAATCTCCCACCAAATCCCTTCAGCCAATCCAGCCACAGAACAGCACCACCTGGTGGTTCTTGCAGAGCTGCTTGTCCTACCCCATTCAGTGAGCTGGTCAGTTGTTGGTCTTGTTGATGTTATGGCTGAAAACAACAAGGCAACCACAACAAAAGTTAACAAAAGTTTAGGAATCTCTGCACTAGAGGATGGCACCTCCTCCCTCATCTAAATAGAAAAAAAAATCTGTAACATTTTAGTTTCAGTCTAACAGCCAGCCAGTTCCCCAGTAATAAACACAAAATAAAGCAATAATATGATAAATCCATAGGTGAACTTTTAAGCATTACAAGATACATTTAGGTTTATTTTGATACATTTTAAGCAAATGCTTAACGGGCTGATTGGAATTAATTTTAATATTTTCTGCCAAGTTGTCCTCTGGCCTTGAAGATGTAATTCTTTGAAAGGATTGTTGTGTTTTATGTGACAATACAGAATACAGCTTCTCACTCCTCACATACCTTTCAATTAGAATAGTTCCTCTGTTTGGGCAGGTGATAAACTATTTCAATGTGCTAGTGCTAAAGTTTCAAGCTGCAAAAATCTAAACAGAGTATGTTTCTTATGAATGCCCATTGCTCCCCATTGCTAAAAATGTATTATGTTTTCTCTCAATAAAACATAGAAAAAAGTTGTTTCAAGAGATGTTCTGTGTGGATACTTTGATATAGTTCAGCGGATCTTGCAGGATGCAATATTATCCTTTGATTAACACTGCTCCCCCAATTAAAATTACACAACACACACACACAAACATTTAAAGATACAAATGTAACTAATTTCATAGATGCAAGCCCCTCATCAGACCAATAAAGGATATGCTTATGATACAGATGATACAATGTTAGTAAGGTTGGCTAACAAATGTGAAGAGGGAAAATTTTCAGAAAGACTTAAGCAAGAAAAGTAGGCATAAACATATGGAATGAAATGTAACAAGGGGAAACATAAAGTCATGCATCTAAGTAAAAAAAAATGAAAGAAACTATACAGAATGGGGGGAAATCTGTCTCAAGAGCAGTACATGCAAGAAGGACCTGGTTGTATTAATGCATCACAATCTCAATATGTCCCAATAGTGTAATGCAGATGTAAAGAAAGCCAATGATATTCTGATGTGTATCAAGAATAGCATAGAGTAGGGGTTCCCAACCCTTGGGCCATGCCCTGAGCCATTTGGAACCAGGCCAAGGAAGGAGATGCGAGCGGTAGCGCACATCCCCACTTGCCTGAGCGGTGGGTAAGTGTGTGTGCACACATTCCATTTACACGAGTGGCAGATGCACATGTCCACCTCTCACACTAAATGAGCTGAGCACACTTGCTTGCTGCTCATGTGGAAAAATTCCCTCTTCCCCCCACCAGCCCTCAAAGCCGGAAAAGTTGGGGAACTCTGGCATAGTATTGGAAGTATTTATTTCTGTGGTCTCTCTTGGAGTATCACATTCAGTTTTACTCACCCCAGTTTAAAAAAGACATTGACAAACCTAGATAGGTTTAGGCTGCAAAAGAGAAGGATGAGAGGGGACATTATAGCTGTCTTCAAATATTCAATATGACAATGCTGTCACATTGAAGAAGATTCAGATTTATTCTCATGTGTTCCAGAGGGTAAGACTAATAGGATGAAATTTCAAGGATGTAAATACAGATTAGACATGAAAAATTGCAACCTCTTGACAGCAAGAGCTGTCAATCAGTGGCATGCTGTATGGAATGATTTCTGTCCCTTCACTGGAGGTTTTCAAATACAGCCTAATAGGCTACGTCTATTAGTAATGGTATGGAAAATCCTGGAGGGGCAGGACTTGATGATCACTTAGGTCCCTTCCAACTCTATGATTCTATGTGTCTTGTTAGCCCAAACCTCTCACCTCATGACTAACAAAGAACATTATTAACACTCCATTGTTAGTAACATTTTGCAACCCTTATAATTTGTATAATCTGAAACAACTTCTTTACACATTTTGATTTATAAATCAACAAATTCTTGTTTATACTTGCATGGAAGACATTGCAAAACTCTGGGAAAGAATGCTGCTATACCTCTGCACCAAACATGATCACATGATTTTCAAGATTCTCCTACTGTCCACTTAGTTTTCACTACTTCTTGAATTCCAGGTTTCCACCAGTGGGGAGCAATGGACTAGAGAGGTGAAGAGACCTATCTGGCATTTGGAAATGAGGACTTATATGTAATTTTTGTCCACTGTTAGCTTATGGGAATCATTTCTAGTTGTCTGCCAGCCTTAGAATCTGATCTGGAACACTTAGAGCAGGACTGGTTTAGGAGGATCTGCTGGCTGAAAACAATGATACATTCTGAAACAACACGTACTATATGCTTTTAAAAATTAGAGATGAAGCATCCTAGAACTAATGAATAAGCCAATGTAGGATCACACTTTTAATCTATTTGACACCTACTTTAACACTTGATTATAGAATGCATTCTTTTTTAAAAAAATAAATAAAAAATTATTAGTTTTTCAATTTACAACCTATAAATCTAGAAAGCATCATGGTACCTGGGTAGTCATCAATTGAATAACAGAGTTTTCAATACATAGTTCGGGTTACATTATCATAGCATCCTTCTTTATGTCCCTCAACATTCCATACAACGTATTTAAAATAACAGATTTGTATAAATAGCAGTTAAAAAGATTTTGTCAGTCAAATTTCAGTGAAATATATCTATGTCCTGTTATTAAATTTTATCTAATTTTAACGTTAATTGTAGTATCCAAGTTTAACCTTTGACATCCCAAATAGTATTCAGAACCCAAAATTCCCTTATTTTATTACACCAAAGATTGTATCATCTTACACCCAATAGTTAAATAGCTAACTTCTACCTAATAAACATTGTTTGTTTCATATCCTGATACATCACAAGTTACCAATCAGAAAGCCTATATTTATTAATCTACTTATACATAACCAAAATTTTAACATCAAAGATAGGATCCATAAGCCAATTTTCCATTATGTCAATGTATAAATTTATAATATTTGAAATAAGCCTAATAAGTACTTAAACACATTTTAATTCTATCTCACAAATATTTTCTATTTCAGATCCTAATAAGTCACTAATTACTAACAAAATGACCTATAATAGTTCTCTAGGAATTCATTTTTTAAAATCTAACTCTAGGTTTCTTTTTTTGCCAGTTGGGTTTCCAGACCAAAGACTTTAAATTGCCAAGTAGGCCTTCTTTTGCTCACATGCATATTATTTGCACCAGAGGAGGCCATCCAACCATCAACAATGCACAAACATTGAACCATTTATAGTCATTATATTGTTTCCATGCTAATTCCACTCTTTTTATTTGCTCTGACATCTCTGTCTGCAATTCAGTCTGGATTCTTCTTCCATCTGGACTGATCTGTTTTAACAAGAAAATCTTATCCAGTATTATAGTTAGTAGTTGACTGTCCAAGATTTCCACAGGTAGTCTTAGTTGGTCTTCGGCATCCTCTATGTTGGCATCGCTATCTTGCCTATAGTGTACTTTTGAAGCGATAGGCTCTTTAGAAAGGGTCAAAAGTTAAGTATTAAGTTTTTCCCTATTTTGTTGTTGATTTTTAGGATTGTCTGTCATAGAAGTAGTTTGTTGTACTTTAATAATTGTAGGTTCTTTGAGTAAAGTCAGGTTTTGGATAATAGCTTTTTCAGTACTTTATTGTTGCTGTTGCTCTGTCTTGGTAGTAGTATCTTCCAAGTTTGTTATATTCTGAAGTATAAATTCTTTAGT